>NW_023996755.1:0-34534 GCF_015586225.1 Lucilia sericata
GAAAGAAAACTTAACTACAAAACTTTTGTTTAAATTGTAGAAAAACAAAATATTGATAAAAATCTTAATTACAAGTAAATTTTGTAATAAAAACAATAATAATGACTTTGGGGTCATGTGTGTTTGCAAAGAGTTTTGTAACAAAAGTTTTAAAAACCCTTTTATGCAAAAAAAAAACTAAAACTTTTCTCCAGCGACAGATTTCTTGTAAAGTAAAGTTCTCAATAGAAACTAATCACTTAAATCAAAAGTTTTCTCGTTTTCTCTTTAAATCAAAAGTTTTGGCTTCTTATTAGAATCAAAGATGATCTAGGCATATCCGTCCGTCTGTTTGAACCACACAATAGCGTTCCACTACTTCACATAAACTCCACATACACAGAGGGAAATATATACACGCCTGGTACCAAATTGACACCAAACTGTTTATAATTTTTCAATAACATCCGTTGTCAAAGTATATACATACGTACGACAACACTATGTAATGTTGAAAACATTGCAACAATTCGTTGTCGAAATCTAAATTTTATACACATCCGTTGTCTAAATGTTAACAAACGTGGTAAGCTCAATATTGACAAATAACCCGTTGCCAATAGTGAGCTTACCACGTTTGTTAATATTTAGACAACGGATGTTGTCAATAGTGAGCTTACCACGTTTGTTAACATTTAGACAACGGATGTGTGTAAAAATTTAGATTTCGAAAACGATTTGTTGCAATGTTTTCAACATTACATAGTGTTGTCGTACGTAAGTATATACTTTGACAATGGATGTTATTGAAAAATTATAAACTCTTTGGTGTCAATTTGGTACCAGGCGTGTATATTTCCTTTTCCCTTTGTGTACATTTGTATGTAAGTAGACGAAGAATTTCTATAAATACAAAAGTCAACTTAAATTCCGAACAAATGAAAAACTCGTCGAAATTTTATTGTAAAAATAAATTGTTTTGGAAGTTATCAGATTAATATTATGATGAAATTCGTCGAAAACTTTCTCTAAGATATAAAATTGATATTCAAATTATCGACAACTTAATTTAAATAAAGAATTTATAAACAATTTATCAACAAACTAAAAAAATTCGTCGAAAATTGTCTAGAGATAAAAAAGTTGTCGAAAAATTATTTTTAATTTGATGTAAAAGGGAATTTGTAAGGTTTTTAATAGAAAACGCAGCTAATATTTTCTACAACTGAAATAAACGTTAAAAAGAGAACTCGTCGAAAAAATTGTTTTTATAGAAATTTCAATAAAAGTTTCTATATTTAAATCTTGTCTATATAAAAATTCGAAATAAATAGATATTTCGTCGAAAATTATAGAGAAAATTGGTCAAACATTTTCTGTATATAGAAAACTTACCGAAACTTTTTTCGAAATTAAAAAATCTTTAAAATTTTTCAAACATTCTTTAAAATCATTCTAAAATTCTTTAGGTATAAACAAAAAAAATTCGTCGAAAATTCTTTATAAATACAAAACTCGTTGAAAATTAATTATAAATAGCAAACTAAAAGTCGAAACTAGAGGATTAGTCGAATATTCTTTATAAATACCCAACTCGTCGAAAATTCATTAGAAATAGCAAACACAAAGTCGAAGTTAGCAAATTGTTATTCAGTCAGTAATACTCTGTAAATAAAGAATACGTCGAAAATTCTTTATAAATAGAGAATACAGTCGAAACTTGAGGATTAGTCGATTATTCTTTATAAATACCCAACTCGTCGAAAATTCATTATAAATAGCAAACTCAAAGTAGAAGTTAGCAAATTGAGATTGAGTCAATAATACTCAGTAAATAAAGAATTCGTCGAAAATTGTATTATATTTTATAAATTAGTGTATAAAACCAAACTCTTCGTAAATAACTTTTAGACAAAAAAACTCGCCGGAAATAGTAGACTTTGAGAACTCGTCGAAAATTCAATATATGTAAATAGAAAACTCGTCGAAAATGAATCATAAATAAAGTCGAAACTATCAAATTGAGACGAAAATACCTGAGTCTAGAATGTGTCGTAAATCCTTTACAAATTGAAAACTGGTCGAAAACTTTATATAAATACAAAACTCGTCGAAAATTATTCTCAATAGAAAACAAAACAAACTAAATTCTCTGTTAAGAAAAAATCCTCGGAAAAAACAAATTTAAAATTCGTCGAAAATTTTTAATTAATTACAGAACTTGTCGAATATTCACTTGAAAAAGATAACTCGTCGAAGTTAGGTATTTAAGATTAACACAAAAATTCTCTATAAATTATCAGATATTTTACATGAATAAAAATCTAGTCGAAAATTCTTTTTTAACAGAAAAATCATCGGAAATTGCAAATTTATATTTCGTAAAAATGCTCTGTGTATATTGAAAAATGAAAACCCGTCGAAAATTTTACACAAATTTAATAGAACTCATCAAAAATTATTTGTAAACATAAATCTCGTAGAAAATGGCAATTTTAAATGTAGCCAAAATTCTATGTAAATAAAGAATTTTTCGTATATTCTTTATAAATTGAAAACTCGTCGAAAATTTTACATATATGCTAAACACATCGAAGATTGCTTTTTTTTACAGAAAAATCGTCAGAAATAGCAAATTTATATTTCATCAAAATGCTTTATATATAAAGACTTCGTTGTCAAATGATTACTAATTGATAACTTGTCGAAAATTTTATATAAATACAAAACTCGCCCAAAATTTTTGTAAACATAAATCTCATGAAAATATTACAATTTTTGATATAAGAAAAATTCTCTGTAAATAAATAATTTGTTCTAAATACTTTACAAATTCAAAACTTGTCGAAAACTTTACATAAATATAAAACTCGTCGAAAATTTTTTATTAAAAGAAAACTTGCCAAAAAGAAGCAAATTTAGATTTGTTTCAACATTCTCTGTTAATAAAGAAATACTCGTAAACTCGTCGAAATTTTTTAATAATTGCAGAACTCGTCGAATATTCATTAGAAAAAGAACACTCGTCGAATATAGCAAATTGAGATTTAGATAAAAATGCTCTATAAATCATTGAATATTTTTTATACAAATTAAAAACTCGTCGAAAATTTGTAATTATTACATTAGAAAAAGAAAACTCGTCGAATATAAGACATTCACCCCTTAAACGTTTCGAGGTGTATGTAGTATTTGATGACGGATTTTCTAATCCTATTCTACTGCTGTTACCCCTTGTATTTCTCCGTCCTTATACATAAAATTTACAAATTTTCTAAAATTTTGTTAAACAAATGTCTTTAACTATTGTACCACATTATATGGTTAGACATCCTTTTATAACTTTTATTCTTGTTTTTTTGGCATTTGTAATTATTGCAGTTGCTTTTGTAATATCCACCACCAAAACCACTTTATCAACTTAAGCAAATGTTACGAACTCTTTAGAGGTCTCTCTACTAACACTTTGCTCTAGTAAAGCAGTCATGGGCAATGTACATTTATAATTGTATACAAAAGAAAACTTATTCCGGAAAGTATATTCTAAAAGCAGCCACAATCCTTGTTACATAATAATTTTTCTACTTCAACACCTATGTAAAATTTGAGCAAATGCCCATGACTGTTGTAAGCTAAATTTAAAACTGTTACTAAAAATTTGGTAGTACTAGTATACTAGCAATAGTGGCAGTTTTAGTGGGAGTCATCTAAAGATTATTAAAGAACATACATACAATCCCCGCCACCACCTTCAACATACCGCATCAGGAAGCTTGAACTATATATCATTTGCGTTGTGGTGCACAACAAAATGGCAATTAATTTAAAATTGTAAATGTGCAACTTTATTATTGTTGCTGTTGTTCTTGTTGTGTACAAAAATTAAACATTAGTTAGTATTTTTCGTTTTGCCAGAAGAGGGGAGGGGGGAAACGATTTTAAATAAAATGCCACAAAAGCCACAATTTTGTATAAGTCCACACAGAAGAAGACGATTTGCTTAAGGTATTTGCAAGCAACAGAGGCGGAGGTAGCACCCAAACAAACGGATAAAAGGTTATGCTAATCAAACTTTAGAAAAGTTTGTCAATTTTTAAAAGCTGAGTGATTTATTCTCGATTATGATCATCCATAAAATATGACTAATTTAAGAATACAGCCCCCCACCAACAGCCCCCGCCACTGTTTATTATTAACCACCTTGTAGCATAACTATTTATGGCATAAAACTTAACTACAAAAGATTTAAACGCTTTTTCCCGTACATAATACAGCAAACCAAACAATAAAGCTTTAGTTGATTTTGCTCTAAACAGCTGTGACTGCTAAAACTGCAACAGACAAAAGACCAAAAGATTAATAGTAGATCCTAAAGGTCTTTGGTAAGATTAAGAGTGCGTTTTGTTTATTTAGTGGTTGGTGGCGTTGGCGTTATTTGCAGGTATTTTAGCACAAATGTTTCAAAAATTCATTATAGTTTGTGGTTTTTATTTCTTAGTATATCCATAACAAATAAAGCAGAAAACTTTAGCACATAATAAAGAACATTTGCAACTAAATCGAAACACTTTCAAAAATAACAACAAGGCCTTGCGTGACATGTTCAGTTGGAATTTTTAAAGAACAGGTTGAGTTTTGTGGGGGAGTCAAGGTTTGACAAGACTTTTAATTCTTTTAAAGGTTAACATTGAAAACATAAGAAACGTGAAATAAACTCAGTTATAGACAAATCTAGTCTAAGGTATAGGACTATCCTATAGCCTTCAATATCGACTAGACTATAGACTAGAGTATAGACATAGACCATAGACTATAGACTAAAACTATAGTCTATATATAGTCTATAATTTAATCTATAGCTTAGTCTATAGTTTAGTCTATAGTTTTAGTCTATAGGTTTAGTCTATAGTCTAGTCTATAGTCTAGTCTAGTAGTCTAGTCTATAGTCTAGTCTATAGTCTAGTCTATAGTCTAGTCTATAGTCGTAGTCTATAGTCTAGTCTATAGTCTAGTCTATAGTCTAGTCTATAGTCTATAGTCTAGTCTATAGTCTAGTCTATAGTCTAGTCTATAGTCTAGTCTATAGTCTAGTCTATAGTCTAGTCTATAGTCTAGTCTATAGTCTAGTCTATAGTCTAGTCTATAGTCTAGTCTATAGTCTAGTCTATAGTCTAGTCTATAGTCTAGTTCTATAGTCTAGTCTATAGTCTAGTCTATAGTCTAGTCTATAGTCTAGTCTATAGTCTAGTCTAGTCTAGTCTTAGTCTAGTCTTAGTCTTATAGTCTAGTCTATAGTCTAGTCTATAGTCTAGTCTATAGTCTAGTCTATAGTCTAGTCTATAGTCTAGTCTATAGTCTAGTCTATAGTCTAGTCTATAGTCTAGTCTATAGTCAGTCTATAGTCTAGTCTATAGTCTAGTCTATAGTCTAGTCTATAGTCTAGTCTATAGTCTAGTCTATAGTCTAGTCTATAGTCTAGTCTATAGTCTAGTCTATAGTCTAGTCTATAGTCTAGTCTATAGTCTAGTCTATAGTCTAGTCTATAGTCTAGGTCGTATAGTCTAGTCTATAGTCTAGTCTATAGTCTAGTCTATAGTCTAGTCTATAGTCTAGTCTATAGTCTAGTCTATAGTCTAGTCTATAGTCTAGTCTATAGTCTAGTCTATAGTCTAGTCTATAGTCTAGTCTATAGTCTAGTCTATAGTCTAGTCTATAGTCTAGTCTATAGTCTAGTCTATAGTCTAGTCTATAGTCTAGTCTATAGTCTAGTCTATAGTCTAGTCTATAGTCTAGTCTATAGTCTAGTCTATAGTCTGGTCTATAGTCTAGTCTAGTCTATAGTCTAGTCTATAGTCTAGTCTAGTCTATAGTCTAGTCTATAGTCTAGTCTATAGTCTAGTCTATAGTCTAGTCTATAGTCTAGTCTATAGTCTAGTCTATAGTCTAGTCTATAGTCTAGTCTATAGTCTAGTCTATAGTCTAGTCTATAGTCTAGTCTATAGTCTAGTCTATAGTCTAGTCTATAGTCTAGTCTATAGTCTAGTCTAGTCTATAGTCTAGTCTATAGTCTAGTCTATAGTCTAGTCTATAGTCTAGTCTATAGTCTAGTCTATAGTCTAGTCTATAGTCTAGTCTATAGTCTAGTCTATAGTCTAGTCTATAGTCTAGTCTATAGTCTAGTCTATAGTCTAGTCTATAGTCTAGTCTATAGTCTAGTCTATAGTCTAGTCTATAGTCTAGTCTATAGTCTAGTCTATAGTCTAGTCTATAGTCTAGTCTATAGTCTAGTCTATAGTCTAGTCTATAGTCTAGTCTATAGTCTAGTCTATAGTCTAGTCTATAGTCTAGTCTATAGTCTAGTCTATAGTCTAGTCTATAGTCTAGTCTATAGTCTAGTCTATAGTCTAGTCTATAGTCTAGTCTATAGTCTAGTCTATAGTCTAGTCTATAGTCTAGTCTATAGTCTAGTCTATAGTCTAGTCTATCTAGTCTATAGTCTAGTCTATAGTCTAGTCTATAGTCTAGTCTATAGTCTAGTCTATAGTCTAGTCTATAGTCTAGTCTATAGTCTAGTCTATAGTCTAGTCTATAGTCTAGTCTATAGTCTAGTCTATAGTCTAGTCTATAGTCTAGTCTATAGTCTAGTCTATAGTCTAGTCTATAGTCTAGTCTATAGTCTAGTCTATAGTCTAGTCTATAGTCTAGTCTATAGTCTAGTCTATAGTCTAGTCTATAGTCTAGTCTATAGTCTAGTCTATAGTCTAGTCTATAGTCTAGTCTATAGTCTAGTCTATAGTCTAGTCTATAGTCTAGTCTATAGTCTAGTCTATAGTCTAGTCTATAGTCTAGTCTATAGTCTAGTCTATAGTCTAGTCTATAGTCTAGTCTATAGTCTAGTCTATAGTCTAGTCTATAGTCTAGTCTATAGTCTAGTCTATAGTCTAGTCTATAGTCTAGTCTATAGTCTAGTCTATAGTCTAGTCTATAGTCTAGTCTATAGTCTAGTCTATAGTCTAGTCTATAGTCTAGTCTATAGTCTAGTCTATAGTCTAGTCTATAGTCTAGTCTATAGTCTAGTCTATAGTCTAGTCTATAGTCTAGTCTATAGTCTAGTCTATAGTCTAGTCTATAGTCTAGTCTATAGTCTAGTCTATAGTCTAGTCTATAGTCTAGTCTATAGTCTGGTCTATAGTCTAGTCTATAGTCTGGTCTATAGTCTAGTCTAGTCTATAGTCTAGTCTATAGTCTAGTCTAAAGTCTAGTCTATAGTCTAGTCTATAGTCTAGTCTATAGTCTATTTATAGTCTAGTCTATATTCTAGTCTAGTTTATTCTATAGTCTAGTATATAGTCTAGTCTAGTCTATAGTCTAGTCTAGTCTAAAGTCTAGTCTATAGTCTGGTCTATAGTTTAGTCTATAGTCTATGCTATAGTCTAGTCTATAGTCTAGTCTAAAGTCTAGTCTATAGTCTAGTCTATAGTCTAGTCTAAAGTCTAGTCTATAGTCTAGTCTATAGTCTAGTCTAAAGTCTAGTCTATAGTCTAGTCTATAGTCTATCTATAGTCTAGTCTATAGTCTAGTCTATAGTCTAGTCTATAGTCTAGTCTATAGTCTAGTCTATAGTCTAGTCTATAGTCTAGTCTATAGTCTAGTCTATAGTCTAGTCTATAGTCTAGTCTATAGTCTAGTCTATAGTCTAGTCTATAGTCTAGTCTATAGTCTAGTCTATAGTCTAGTCTATAGTCTAGTCTATAGTCTAGTCTATAGTCTAGTCTATAGTCTAGTCTATAGTCTAGTCTATAGTCTAGTCTATAGTCTAGTCTATAGTCTAGTCTGTAGTCTAGTCTATAGTCTAGTCTATAGTCTAGTCTATAGTTTAGTCTTTAGTCTAGTCTATAGTCTAGTCTATAGTCTAGTCTATAGTCTAGCCTATAGTCTAGTCTATAGTCTAGTCTATAGTCTAGCCTATAGTCTAGTCTATAGTCTAGCCTATAGTCTAGTGTATAGTCTAGTATATAGTCTAGTCTATAGTCTAGTGTATAGTCTAGTCTATAGTCTAGTCTATAGTCTAGTCTATAGTCTAGTCTATAGTCTAGTCTACAGTCTAGTGTATAGTCTAGTCTATAGTCTAGTGTATAGTCTAGTCTATAGTCTAGTCTATAGTCTAGTCTATAGTCTAGTCTATAGTCTTGTCTATAGTCTAGTCTATAGTCTAGTCTATAGTCTTGTCTATAGTCTAGTCTATAGTGTAGTCAATAATCTAGTCTCTTGTCTAGTCTATAGTCTAGTCTATAGTCTAGTCTATAGTCTAGTCTATAGTCTAGTCTATAGTCTAGTCTATAGTCTAGTCTATAGTCTAGTCTATAGTCTTGTCTATAGTCTAGTCTATAGTCTAGTCAATAATCTAGTCTATTGTCTAGTCTATAGTCTAGTCTATAGTCTAGTCTATAGTCTAGTCTATAGTCTAGTCTATAGTCTAGTCTATAGTCTAGTCTATAGTATAGTCTATAGTCTAGTCTATAATCTAGTCTATAGTCTAGTCTATAGTAAGTCTATAGTCTAGTCTATAGTCTAGTCTATAGTCTAGTCTATAGTCTAGTCTATAGTCTAGTCTATAGGCTAGTCTATATTCTAGTATATAGTCTAGTCTATAGTCTAGTCTATAATCTAGTTTATAGTCTAGTCTATAGTCTAGTCGATATTCAAGTCTATAGTATAGTCAGAGTCTAGTCTAGAGTTTAGTCTATAGTCTTGACTATAGTTTAGACTTTAGTCTAGAATGTAGTCTATAGTCTAGTCTATAGTCAAGTCTATAGTCTAGTAGTAGTTTTGTTTACTGTACGTTCTGGAGTATAATTTGATACCTTATACATACATTTTCCATCCAGTATTTTTTCAACACTAGATATAGTTTTGTCTCGACATCTTGAGTTTTTGTGAATGTCCTTTTTAAAAAAGTATTTTCTTAATTTACTGCTTAAAGTATATCTTAAAAATTCCTTATTTTCTTAGATTTCTTGTTCTTTTTAAAATACTTATTATAAATTCTTAAGTTTCTTTGATTTCTTTACAATTCTGTCTACATTATGTAACATTCTTTAATTCTTGTTTTTTTTTTTTTGCTGTAAAACGGAAATCAATTTCATATTTTACATTCCAATAATAATGACAATATAATCCCTTAGCGCGTAAAATATAACAAATATTTTTTTCTCTTGCTCTGTCTCCAATAATATCTTCATCTGCTTTTCCTGTTAAAACTGGTTCTCGTTTTACAATTTCTTAAGAATTTTTTCTTCCATTTCAACTTCCTTTTCTTTCATTTCAGCGTTTTTTTTAAGACTTTAACATTTCAAGCAAATATACTTATTTATAATAGATAAAGCTGCATGAGAAAAGGATATCTTTTTAAAATGAACATTAAAATCATAAACTAACGTATTTCAATATAAAAAGTATTGTAGCGTAAAAAATTACTTGTTAAAATATACTCAATATAGTGACTAACATCACTATAGTGTGGGTCATATCATTAGTTTGTAATGATGTTCGTGAAGTATAGAAATACTGGTCTAAGTCGACCTTTAACTCATCCTAGTATCCTTATGTGAATCGAGTAAAGATGTCCGTCCTTCCGTCTGTCCATTCTTGTTACAATGTTTAGGGTATAATATGATCGACCATGCCGAACTATACTTTCTTACTTGTTTAATTCTGCTGCTGTTGTTATTAAAAGGCCAGTTATTGCTATAACTTATTTTTTATATTTCACTTATTTTTTGCTATTTTTTTCATAAAATTTTTTTTGTCCTCTTTTATTTAAGGACTATGTATGAAAATGTATAAAGAAATGGAATCCTATTTTGTGTATAATAATAACGGAAATGAAGTAAAAATAAATACTGAGTATTATAACAAACAATAAGATAAAAAAATAGAAACTCTTACAATCAATATGCGAAAAAAACACGCAGACTTGTATGAAAAATAAACTCATTGGAATTTAAGTTAAATAAACAGTGCTAAAGGAAAGTAAAGTGCAAAAACTAAGTTTTTACACAAAAACTCAGTTTTTACACAAAAACACAATTTTTACACAAAAACTCAATTTTTACACAAAAACTCAGTTTTTACACAAAAACTAACTTTTTACTCAGTTTATATACAGAAACTCAGTTTTTACACAAAAACTCCAGTTTTTACACAAAAACCCAGTTTTACACAAAAAATCACTTTTTACACAAAAACTCAGTTTTACACAAAAATTCAGTTTTTATATAAAAACTTAGTTTTTGTGTAAAAAACTGTGTTTTTGTGTAAAAACTGTATTTTTGTGTAAAAACTGAGTTTTGGGGTAAAAACAGAGTTTTTTGTGTAAAAACTGAGCTTTTGTGTGAAAACTGAGTTTTTTTTTGGTAAAAACTGAGTGTGGTCTATAGTTCGGTCTATAATCTGATGTAGTCATTCTATGGTGTCATCTATACTACGGTTTGTTGTCTGGTCTATAATCTGATCTAAGTCTAGTCTATAGTCTAGTCTATAGTCTAGTCTATAGTCTAGTCTATAGTCTAGTCTATAGTCAAGTCTATAGTCTAGTCTATAGTCTAGTCTATAGTCAAGTCTATAGTCTAGTCTATAGTCTAGTCTATAGTCTAGTCTATAGTCTAGTCTATAGTCTAGTCTATAGTCTAGTCTATAGTCTAGTCTATAATCTAGTATATAGTCTAGTCTATAGTCTAGTCTATAGTCTAGTCTTTAGTCTAGTCTATAGTTCAGTCTATAGTCTAGTCTATAGTCTAGTCTATAGTCTAGTCTATAGTCTAGTCTATAGTCTAGTCTATAGTCTAGTCTATAGTCTAGTCTATAGTCTAGTCTATAGTCTAGTCTATAGTCTAGTCTATAGTCTAGTCTATAGTCTAGTCTATAGTCTAGTCTATAGTCTAGTCTATAGTCTAGTCTATAGTCTAGTCTATAGTCTAGTCTATAGTCAAGTTTATAGTCTAGTCTATAGTCTAGTCTATAGTCTAGTCTATAATCTAGTCTATAGTCTAGTCTATAGCCTAGTCTATAGTCTAGTCTATAGTCTAGTCTATAGTCTAGTTATAGTCTAGTCAATTCTAGTCCCGTCTAGTCAAGTCTAGTCAAGTCAAGTCAAGTCTAGTCTAGTCTAGTCTGGTCTAGTCTATAGTTTATAGTCTGGACTATAGTTTTGTCTTTAGTATCGTCTGTAACCGGGTCAATAGTCTGATCTATATTCTCGTTTATTATGATATATAGCTTCATAGGTAGTGTAATCTCAAGTATGGCATATTTTGTATACTAAAGTCCTGGCCTGTGGTATGGTTTGTTAGGTTTGGTCCTGGTCTTTAGTATTCTACAGTCTGGTCAAGTGTTTAGATTACATACTGGACTATAGCGTATTCCAGACTTTAGTCATCTTTACTATCTACTCTATAATCTAGTTTACGATTGTTATATAAATGCTATTTAAAGTGTTTGTTAACTTTTGTTAGTCACTGCCTAAGCCTTTTGAAATACAAAGTATTGTTTGGTAGTATTAAAATCATTAAAGTTATTTTTATGCTTTTTATTATTGTTGTTTTGGCAATAATGATAAATATCATAAAATACAATGATTATGGTTATTTAAGTAATAGTAAACAACTAGTATTTTAACATATTTTCGGTTTAATTTAATTCTATATTGAATAGAAATAATAAGAAATTAGACAAACATTAAAAGAAACATGTGTATTTAATAATATGTATAAAATATAAAAGTTTAAAACGAATTTAGAAGTTTATTACATATGAAAAATTTCTTTAGAAAATATCCTTTTTTTTGAATAATTGTTCAGAGAAATAAAAGCTTAAAGCAAATATTCCTTAGTAAAGCCAAAACCATGAACAGCTGCTAGTTACTAGTGTGCTTACTTAGCAGAAAAAAGGATTTATTGCAATTCTTATGAAATCAACCATACATACATACATAACTATTACTTTAACAAAAAACTGTAGCCTGCTTTTAGGCGAGTTCCTGCTGCATTAAAGCATTACTAAGGAAAAATTGCTTTGTATTACATACACACTCTTGCCAAGTCAAGTTATAACAGTCAGGTTAACTTTTACAATTTTTATTGAATTCTTTGTTGCTGTAAAATGCATTCTGGCTACTTTTTGTAGCAACAACACCAAAACTACAATTCGTACTAAGAGAAATTTATGGAAAACTGATGATTATGAAAAAGTAGTTAATGAAAAAAAAAACTGTTTCCATTATTGAGGCAGAGGTTAGCAAATCATGATTTGTTTGCCATTTGTACACTTAAGCCAAATATTGAGTTGCTATTTAGGTTTTTTTTTACTAAAACCTCTCGTTGTATTAACTGGCTTTTGTGTGGAATAGTTGGATTTTGGGTTTAAAGGATGTTACACAAAATCGTTTTAGAGGTACTTTATAAACTTACAGTGTGTGTTTAAATAAGAAGTTGTTGTGTATGAAAAGCTTTTATTTACCAGAACAATTTTTCAAACTACATATTAGTAATTCTGATATCATTGAAATTAACAGAAGTTTTACACTGAATAGAGTAGACTATAGACTAGATTATAACCACAATTATAGACTAGACTGTAGAAAAGACTATAGAGTGGACTATAGACTAGACTATAGACTAGACTATAGACTAGACTATATACTAGACTATAGACTAGACTATAGACTAGACTATAGACTAGACTATAGACTAGACTATAGACTAGACTATAGACTAGACTATAGACTAGACTATAGACTAGACTATAGACTAGACTATAGACTAGACTATAGACTAGACTATAGACTAGACTATAGACTAGACTATAGACTATACTATAGACTAGACTATAGACTAGACTATAGACTAGACTATAGACTAGACTATAGACTAGACTATAGACTAGACTATAGACTAGACTATAGATAGACTATAGACTAGACTATAGACTAGACTATAGACTAGACTATAGACTAGACTATAGACTAGACTATAGACTAGACTATAGACTAGACTATAGACTAGACTATAGACTAGACTATAGATACTATAGACTATACTATAGACTAGACTATAGACTAGACTATAGACTAGACTATAGACTAGACTATAGACTAGACTATAGACTAGACTATAGACTAGACTATAGACTAGACTATAGGCTAGACTATAGACTAGACTATAGACTAGACTATAGACTAGACTATAGACTAGACTATAGACTAGACTATAGACTAGACTATAGACTAGACTATAGACTAGACTATAGACTAGACTATAGACTAGACTATAGACTAGACTATAGACTAGACTATAGACTAGACTATAGACTAGACTATAGACTAGACTATAGACTAGACTATAGACTAGACTATAGACTAGACTATAGACTAGACTATAGACTAGACTATAGACTAGACTATAGACTAGACTATAGACTAGACTATAGACTAGACTATAGACTAGACTATAGACTAGACTATAGACTAGACTATAGACTAGACTATAGACTAGACTATAGACTAGACTATAGACTAGACTATAGACTAGACTATAGACTAGACTATAGACTAGACTATAGACTAGACTATAGACTAGACTATAGACTAGACTATAGACTAGACTATAGAAATGACTATAGACTAGACTATAGACTAGACTATAGACTAGACTATAGACTAGACTATGACTAGACTATAGACTAGACTAGTAGACTAGACTACTAGACTAGACTATAGACTAGACTATAGACTAGACTATAGACTAGACTATAGACTAGACTATAGACTAGACTATAGACTAGACTATAGACAGACTCATAGACTAGACTATAGACTAGACTATAGACTAGACTATAGACTAGACTATAGACTAGACTATAGACTAGACTATAGACTAGACTATAGACTAGACTATAGACTAGACTATAGACTAGGACTATAGACTAGACTATAGACTAGACTATAGACTAGACTATAGAACTAGACTATAGACTAGACTATAGACTAGACTATAACTAGACTATAGACTAGACTATAGGACTAGACTATAGACTAGACTATAGACTAGACTATAGCTACTAGACTAATCAAGACTAGACTATAGACTAGACTATAGACTAGACTATAGACAGACTATAGACTAGACTATAGACTAGACTATAGACTAGACTATAGACTAGACTATAGACCTAGACTATAGACTAGACTAGCTAGACTAGACTATAGACTAGACTATAGACTAGACTATAGACTAGACTATAGACTAGACTATAGACTAGACTATAGACTAGACCTATAGACTAAGACTATAGACTAGACTATAGACTAGACTATAGACTAGACTATAGACTAGACTATAGACTAGACTATAGACTAGACTATAGACTAGACTATAGACTAGACTATAGACTAGACTATAGACTAGACTATAGACCTAGACTATAGACTAGACTATAGACTAGACTATAGACTAGACTATAGACTAGACTATAGACTAGACTATAGACTAGACTATAGACTAGACTATAGACTAGACTATAGACTCGACTATAGACTAGACTATAGACTAGACTATAGACTAGACTATAGACTAGACTATAGACTAGACTATAGACTAAGACTATAGACTAGACTATAGACTAGACTATAGACTAGACTATAGACTAGACTATAGACTAGACTATAGACTAGACTATAGACTAGACTATAGACTAGACTATAGACTAGACTATAGACTAGACTATAGACTAGACTATAGACTAGACTATAGACTAGACTATAGACTAGACATAGACTAGACTATAGACTAGACTATAGACTAGACTATAGACTAGACTATAGACTAGACTATAGACTAGACTATAGACTAAGACCGATAGACTAGACTATAGACTAGACTATAGACTAGACTATAGACTAGACTATAGACTAGACTATAGACTAGACTATAGACTAGACTATAGACTAGACTATAGACTAGACTATAGACTAGAACTATAGAACTAGACTATAGAACTAGACTATAGACTAGACTATAGACTAGACTATAGACTAGACTATAGACTAGACTATAACTAGACTATAGACTAGACTATAGATAACGATAGACTATAGACTATAGACAGCTATAGACTAGACTATAGACTATATAGACTAGACTATAGACTAGACTATAGACTAGACTATAGACTAGACTATAGACTAGACTATAGACTAGACTATAGACTAGACTATAGACTAGACTATAGACTAGACTATAGACTAGACTATAGACTAGACTATACACTAGACTATAGACTAGACTATAGACTAGACTATAGACTAGACTATAGACTAGACTATAGACTAGACTATAGACTAGACTGTAGACTAGACTATAGACTAGACTATAGACTAGACTATAGACTAGACTATAGACTAGACTATAGACTAGACTATAGACTATACCATAGACTAGACTATAGACTAGACTATAGACTAGACTATAGACTAGACTATAGACTAGACTATAGACTAGACTATAGACTAGACTATAGACTAGACTATAGACTAGACTATAGACTAGACTATAGACTAGACTATAGACTAGACTATAGACTAGACTATAGACTAGACTATAGACTAGACTATAGACTAGACTATAGACTAGATAGACTAGACTATAGACTAGACTATAGACTAGACCATAGACTAGACTTAGACTAGACTATAGACTAGACTTTAGACTGAGCTATAGACTAGACTTTAGACTCAGCTATAGACTAGACTACGCAAAGTCTTCCTTTTTACACAAAAACTTAGTTGTTGTTAAAACTTAGTTTTTTACACAAAAGCTCGTTTTTACACAAAAGCTCAGTGGTTTTTGTAGTCTATAGTCTAGACTTTAGACTAGACTATTGACTATACTATAGTCTAAACTATAGACTACGCAAAGACTTCCTTTTTACACAATAACTTTGTTGTTTTACACAAAAGCTCAGTTTTTTTTTGTAAAACTTTCTTTCTTTTCTGTGAAATTTTGTATATTAAAAAGTTGTTGTATTTTAAACTTTTATGGTAATTATTCTATCAGAAATTATAAAACAAATATCTAGCATAAAGAACTTTAAGCCATAAAAAGCCTTAAGGCTAAATAAAATCTATCAAAAATATCTTTAAAGCACTTGTAGGAGATTTTGTTATTGTATTTTTTATGGCTAAAAAATTTGGTGTTTTGGTTAATTTTAAATAAAATTAAAAAGTTTAATAATGCCAAGTCATGTCAGGCATAAAATAATGAAAAAAAATAGTCTAACAGAAAACCAGCTTTGAAATTAAATAAATATGGAAGTTATTAACGAGTGTTTTTTGGTTTTAAATTATAATTTTTTTTTGCAATTTTTTTTATATATTTTCTTACTTGGCAATAGGTATTGGAAAAAAAATTTTAAATATCATGCTGTTTTAATAGATAAAAAGATGGATGTAGAGATAAATTGGAAGTAAGTAAGGAAAAAAAACTCGTTTGTCTGTTTCTAAATGTAAACGATTTGATTCGTTACGTTTCATTTCATTGACGTGTTAAAAGCCACTTATCTTGTGCCGCCACCGCTTTATTAAATTGTCTAACAAAAATCGCAATAGAAAAAAATGGAAAAAAATAGCTCCATTTACATTGTCTACTGGAGGCTCTCTTATGGCTTGAAATTGTCTATTTTTATGCAGAGTCTCAATAACACTTGGCGTCACTCTTGTTATTTGCGCTGCTGGCATTCAAATTGAATTTTTACACTAGTTTCGATATAATTTTTAGATTTGTTGTGTGATTTCTGTGATTGCCATTCGAGACGTAAATAAATTGAATTTTTAAGTTTTTTTCTTTTCGCAAATTAAGCTAATCAGGGAAAAAACACAGAATTGTGATGGTAGATTAAACATGTTTTAGCATATGGCAACAAGAATACAAAAGTTACCACTCGAAATCTTTAAATCATTCTTAAAACTATAATATTTTTGAAATTTTTAATAAATTTTATAAACTTTGATTTCTTCCTTGTCTTGTCTGGTTTAGCTTTAAAATTAATTTTCTTTTAGTTAAACTTTTGTTTTATTTTCTACTTCTTAAAACTTTTCCTTACTTTTGCACACTTCTTTTTTGATTTCCTAGTTATTCCCTCTAAATACCTCCGTTAGCTTACGGACATTATTTATTTAAAAGGATCTTTCCTTTCTTCCTGCAAATTTTGTGTTTTCCCCCCTTTTTTCATTCTTTTTTTCAAAAAAGAGCTTAAACTTTTGTTACTGATTTCTTGGTCATCTAAACTTGTTAATAAATAGAAATATCCTGCAAGCTACTTCCTCTTATGCATGTCTATGTATGTGTGTGTGTCTATTTCTACTTATGACAACTTAGCAGGATTATTAAAATGAAAAGCGTACATCCTTTTTGCTCTTTTATTTCATTTCAACGTGTCTTTAAGCTAAAATTCAAATATCACAAAAGCTACAAAGGAGATAAAAATAATTGTGGACAAATAAATAATAAGACAAAAGAAAAACGAAAATAACAGAAAATTTCTTAAAAAGGTCAGTTTTATGGAAAAACAGCATTTCTCTAGTAAAAATTGTGTAAGAACTATGCTTTTGGGTAAAAACTATGCTTTTGGGTAAAAACTATGTTTTGGGTAAAAACTATGTTTTTGGGTAGAAACAGAGTTTTTGTGTAAAAACTATGTTTTTGGGTAAAAACTATGTTTTTGTGTAAAAACTGAATTTTTGTGTAAAAACTGAGATTTTGTGTAAAAACTTTATTTTTGTGTAAAAACTGAGATTTTGTGTAAAAACTGAGTTTTTGTGTAAAAACAGATGTTTTTGTGTAAAAACACAGTTTTTGTGTAAAAACACAGTTTTTGTGTAAAAACACAGTTTTTGTGTAAAAACACAGTTTTTGTGTAAAAACACAGTTTTTATGTAAAAATACATTTTTTATGTAAAAACACAGTTTTGTGTAAAAACTGAATTTTTGTGTAAAAACTGAGTTTTTGTGTAAAAACTGAGATTTTGTGTAAAAACTGAGTTTTTGTGTAAAAACTAAGTTTTTGTGCAAAAACTGAATTTTTGTGTAAAAACACAGTTTTTGTGTAAAAAAGGAGTAAACTTTTCTTTAGAAAACTTTAATATCGTAAACTTTTCTATAGAAAACTTTAATAACGTAAACTTTTCTATAGAAAACTTTAATATCGTAAACTATAGAAATCTTTAATATTGTAAACTTTTCTTTAGAAAACTTTAATAACGTAAACTTTTCTATAGAAAACTTTAATAACGTAAACTTTTCTATAGAAAACTTTAATAACGTAAACTTTTCTATAGAAAGCTTTAATAACGTAAACTTTTCTATAGAAAACTTTAATAACGTAAACTTTTCTATAGAAAACTTTAATAACGTAAACTTTTCTATAGAAAACTTTAATAACGTAAACTTTTCTATAGAAAACTTTAATATCGTAAACTTTTCTATAGAAAACTTTAATATCGTAAACTTTTCTATAGAAAACTTTAATATCGTAAACTTTTCTATAGAAAACTTTAATATCGTAAACTTTTCTATAGAAAACTTTAATATCGTAAAGTTTTCTTTGGAAAATGTAATATAAAAACTTTAATATCGTAAACTTTTCTTTAGAAAACTCTAATATCGTAAACTATTCTTTAGAAAACTTTAATATCGTAAACTTTTCTACAGCAAAATTTAATATCGTAATTTTTTCCTAAAGAAAATATTATATAAACTTTCATTAAGAAATTTAAGATCTTACGACATTAAAATTTTCTTCATTAATAAAAGGCAATCCTTTTCATGCTTCTTACATAATTTAACCCAAATTGTCCTTTAAACCTTTTGGGAAATGAATCACATTTCTTTTTTTTTATAAATTTATGACATTTTTATTGTTAAATGAAAAACATAAAGAAAAAACTTTTAATATTTTATTTTTTTTTTTTTCTTATTTACTCCAAAAAGTATACTTTAATTCTTGCTTTTTATTGTAGCAGCATAAAAGTATACTTTAAATTTTATTTAAACCGTTTAAGTTTTTATTTGTTTTTCTGCTGCCTCACAGAGTGAATCACAATTTGCTTTTTTATGTTGAAATTTATTTTCAAATATTTACGATATTTATTTTTTATATACAATTTTTTTCCAATATTATGAGAGTATGTGTGTGTGTGTGTGCTTTTATGCCTTAGCAAATATTTGGCAATTGGTGTATTAACACTCTCAAATATTTTGTTATACTTAAATGCATTTTGTATTGTTAAATATTTTTTTTTTATTCAATACACAGTTTGCCTTCATGTTTTTTAACTCGTTTTCCAGTTTTTTTGTTGGTTTTGTATTATTTTCCCAAAAAAAATAAATAAATATTTTATTTACTTTACTGTTTACAAATAAAGAGGTTTATTTTTCTATATTTTATTTTTGTTTTTTTTTTTTTTTTTTGTCCTGATGGCTGTTGTATTTTAAGAATATGTGGAGAGTATTTTGTATGTTTTTATGTTTAAATTTTGTATAATTTTTGTTGTTGTTGCTAAGTAAAGCATACATAAAGGCGTTTACTGGTTTATACATACTTGTATGTGTGTGCTTATTGGTTTGTGTTTATTTTCATATAATTCTGTTTTTTATTTTATTTTGTTATTATTTTTATTTTCTTGATATTTTTTTGTTCATAAATATAAATTTCTATTTAGTTGTGGTTGCTGCCAAATGTTTGTTTGATTTGCTTCAATAACTTTATTATATTATTGTTTAGTTCAGTTTAGTTAAAGTGTTTACAAAAAAAATTTTGCTTTTTTTGCACCAGGACTTCAATTTCTTTTAAATTTTCTTTCTTGAAAGTTTATTTTCATTTTATTAACTAGAAATATTGTTGTGGGTAATTTTGAATATTTCTTATTCATTTCTTATTACTACTACTTGATATTTTGTATTTGTTTGTAAAATGAAGCATATTTTAAGGGTTTCATTATGTATGCTTAAATTGTTTTTGTTGAAAATATTTAATACATCATTAAGTTTTGTTTGTTTAAAAGTTACTTTTAAAAAAATATTTTTAAAGGCAATATGAGAAATATTTCTTTTCTAGTTAGGATTACACAACAAATATATATAGCATATGTTAAGGTAAAGTTTTTTTTTTTCTAGTATATATTATAGTTTTAGGATGTAAAAATGTATCTTTAAATAAAACTCAAATGATAAAATTTTTGAAAAAAAATTTACGAAGAAAATTTTATTAAATTTTTCTTTAAGAAAACTTTACCATATTAAAGTTTTCTATAGAAAATCTTACGATGTTAAAATTTTCTAAAGAAAAGTTTACGATATAAAAGTTTCTTATTAATTTTTTTCATCGAAAAGCTTCGGATAATAGATTTTTCTATATATAAGTTTACGATATTCAAGTTTTCTATAGAAAAGTTTACGATTTTAAAGTTTACTATAGACAAGTTTATGATATTAAAGCTTTCTATAGAAAAGTTTACGAAAAGTTTACGATATTAAAGTTTTCTATAGAAAAGTTTACGATTTTAAAGTTTTCTACAGAAAAGTTTACGATATTAAAGTTTTCTACAGAAAAGTTTACGATATTAAAGTTTTCTATAGAAAAGTTTACGATATTAAAGTTTTCTATAGAAAAGTTTACGATATTAAAGTTTTCTAGAGAAAAGTTTATGATATTAAAGTTTTCTATAGAAAAGATTTACGATATTAAAGTTTTCTATAGAAATGTTTACGATTTTAAAAATTTACGATATTAAAGTTTTCTATAGAAAAGTTTACGATATTAAAGTTTTCCATAGAAAAGCTTACGATATTAAAGTTTTCTATAGAAAAGTTTACGATATTAAAGTTTTCTATAGAAAAGTTTACTCGGATTTTTCAATAGAAGACTTGTCCGTCATTCGGACAAATTTTCTATTGTAAACTTGTCCGTCATTCGGACAAATTTTCTATTGAAAACTTGTCCGTCATTCGGACATAATTTTCTACTAAAAAATTGTCCGTCATACGGACAAATTTTCTATTGAAAACTTGTCCGTCATTCGGACAAATTTTCTGTTGAAAACTTGTCCGTCATTCGGACGTAATTTTCTATTGAAAACTTGTCCGTCATTCGGACATAATTTTCTATTAAAAACTTGTCCGTCATTCGGACAAATTTTCTATTGAAAAAGTGTCCATCATTCTGACCAATTTTCTCTTGAAAACTTGTCCGTCATTCGGACATAATTTTCTATTGAAAACTTGTCCGTCATTCGGGCAAACTTTCTATTGAAAACTTGTCCAGTATTAGAACAAATTTTCTATTGAAAACTTGTCCGTCATTCGGACAAATT
The DNA here is from genome assembly GCF_015586225.1 of Lucilia sericata. Taxonomy (NCBI): domain Eukaryota; kingdom Metazoa; phylum Arthropoda; class Insecta; order Diptera; family Calliphoridae; genus Lucilia; species Lucilia sericata. The sequence goes on from NW_023996755.1 coordinate 21,401, forward strand.
TTCTATTGAAAACCTTTCCGTCATTGGGGCAAATTTTCTATTGGAGAGTTGTCCGTCATTAGGACAAATTTTCTATTGAAAACTTGTCCGTCATTCAGACAAATGTTTTATTGAAATCTTGTCCGTCTTGTCGAATACTTTATTGAAATTGTGTCCGTTATTCGTACACATTTTTATTAGTATACTTGCTCCTCATTTACAAACATTTTCTACTGAAAACTTGTTCATAATCCGACAAATTTTCTAATGACTACTTGTCCATCATTAGGACATAATTTCTATTAAAAGCTTGAACAAAACTTAGAAAGCCTCAAAAAGGTTATTGAGTATGCTAACAAATTTTGCTTAATTCTGAAGAGATATGAAATTCACTTTAAAAATTCCTAAAAATCATATTACAAATAGACAGAATTAAAATTCCTAGAATTTACTTTAAGTTTATACTTCATTAAGACGTGTAAATAGATACACACACACATACTTAATTATATGCAACATATGTAAGTATCATAGATTGCAACAAGAAGTTTCTCATTAAGTTTTTCATTTCATTTTACCGTGTTTTGTTTTCTACCATAATTTACCTTCAAATGTGAACAACTTTTTACTAATGACTTTTACAATATGACTAATAGGAATCACTAGAACAGCAACAGTAAACAACAGGAGGAACATATTGGATTTTATTAAGAAGCAAAGAATTTCATAAAATACTTGCATATACAGGGTTCTACAATAAGTATGGGAAAATATGGAAACTTGAGTTCAAGATGACATGTGATACTTACCAGGGAAACAATATTACTGACTCTCATCTGATATAGTAAACTTTAAACGTTTCTTTTTGGTAAAGTCTTTTAGTAAAATGTAAAGAGGGGGAAGATCTAAGTGGAAAAATATTTCATTAAATTTTGTAAACTCTAGTTATTTGTACTCATACATACGTATAAGAGTAACATATGTAGAAAATGAAACATATGTTAGTTAATCACAAAATTTTTGCTGCTGTTTCAATAACAAAAACACAGGTAACTAAATAAATTACACTTTATACCCGATAAACGCACTAGAACTCTTAACTTTCAAACCATACTTTTCGTTGGCTGATAAAACTGTCATCAGTGTAATATATTCTTCCCCTGCTGTTATGTTCTTAAATAATATTAAAATTTACCTCCTTATTTACTTCAAAACTCAAAAAAACACAGGATGTATGTAACTTAAATAAAATATTAAAAATATCATGTTGTTGAATCCTTTAGATTTGTTACTTTATTAGGATATAAAAAAGGGTGTGAAAACATAATTAAAATAAAGAAATTAAAAAAAAGAAGTTAAAGTTATTTAAATAATAAAAAAGCTTCTAAAGGAACAAATTTTCAATAGAAAATTTTTTTCGGAATGACGGACAAGTTTCTAACAGAAAATTTACCCGAATGACAGACAAGTCTTCAATAGAAAATTTGTCCGAATGACGGACAAGTTTTTCATAGAATATTTGTCTGAAGGACGGTAAAGTTTTCAAGGGGAAATTTGTCGGAATGATGGACAAGTTTTCAAGAGGAAATTTGTCCGAATAAAGGACAAGTTTTCAATAGAAAATTTGTCCGAATAACAGACAAGTTTTCAATAGATAATTTGTCTGAATGACGGACATACTTTCAATAGAAAATTTGTCCGAATGACGGATAAGTTTTCAATAGAAAATTTGACCGAATGACGGACAAGTTTTCAAGAGAAAAATTGTCCGAATGACGGAAAAGTTTTCAATAGAAATTTTCTTCGAATGACGGACAAGTTTTCAATAGAAAATTTGTCTGAATGATGGACAAGTTTTCAAGAGAAAATTTGTCCGAATGACGGAAAAATTTTCAATAGAAAATTTGTGTGAATGATGGACAAGTTTTCAAGAGAAAATTTGTCCGAATGACGGAAAAGTTTTCAATAGAAAATTTGTCCGAATGACAGACAAGTTTTCAATAGAAAATTTGTCCGAATGACGGACAAGTATTCAATAGAAAATTTGCCCAAATATTGGACAAGTTTTTAAAAGAAAATTTGTCCGAATAATGGACAAATTTTCAAAAGAAAATTTGTCCGAATGACGGACAAGTTTTCAAAAGAAAATTTGTCCGAATGACGGACAAGTTTTCAATAGAAAATTAGTCCGTAAGACGAACAAGTTTTCATTAGAAATATTATCGGAATGACGGACAAAATTTTAAGAAGAAATTTGTGCGAATGACGGACAGGTTTGCAATAGAAAATTTTCCGAATGACGGACAAGTTTTCAATTGAAAATTTGTCCTAATGAAGGATATGTTTCTGATAGAAAATTAGTCCTAATAACGGACAAGTTTTCAATAGAAGATTAGTCCGAATGACGGACAAGTTTTCAATAGAAATTTTGCCAGAATTACGAACAAGTTTTCAATAGTTTTTCTATAAAGAAAAATTCTTGTTTTTTTTTCATCTCAATATTTGCTTAAATAAAAAGAAAAGCAAACATGCATGTGCATACACAAACACGTTCAAACATGCTACTTCAGCAATAATAATATTCTTTTAATTTAAAATCAACAATAAATTTTGCATGTTAAAATGTCAAATTGTAACCTGAAATTGTCCACAAACAAATGACTGCTTTAGTATTTTTTTCGCCAGAGAGAATGTATGTATATTGTTATACGCTCTTGTTACCAGAGTTGCTGTTTTAAGAATAACAAATACATGCATGTTTGCATAATTGAGTGCAGAGCATTTAGACATTAATCATAGACATACAAGTGCCTGGAGAACACACGTTCATGCTAGGGAGAGGAAAGAGTTTGCTTGCGGTTGCTGTTTTTTTTTTTTAAAGAGCCAGCAAGCAACAAACCGCAAATGAATGAATACATTTGCAACTTAAAGCAGCGAGGAGCAAACTCCAGCAATTTTAATTTTAAAGAAATCTGGCATCAAAAGCAGAAACAGAAAAGAATGGTTAGGTCCTTTGGAATGCCCTCCATATCTAGCTAACATGCAAAATCCTGTCACTCATTCAATTTGCACTGCATTTTATGTTTTCTCAGATAAATTCGTGTCTGATAGTAGTTATCATATGAGTAAATATGCATAAGTTTTGCCTTCATTTTCCATGTATGTATGTTTCTAAATCATACAGCAACTAAGAATTCAAGAATATATTTTATATGTTCACATGCAAAAGGATATAAAAAATGTGTGTTTGTATGTTCATTTGTCCTGTTTGCATTTGTAGTTTTCGTATCGTCTAAGTTGATGTGGTTTGTTTGACAGTGTTTAAGCATGCATCAACATGCGTCATAGTACTATTAATTTTATTTATATGATGAAGAGAAAAAAAGAACTACAAAAATATAAACTAAATACCATAAAAAATATATTAATAGTCGTTTTTAACCTAGAAATTGCTTAAGATATTGATCAGTGTTTTAGAGAAAAAATCGTTCTTTATTGCCAGAGACACCAACAGCTTTTCTGAAGAAAAGTTGTCAAAGAGAGCCAGAAGTTTTTTATAGAAAAGTTGCCAAAGAGAGTGACAAGTTTTCTATAGAAAAGTTGACAAAGAGAGTCACAAGTTTTCTATAGAAAACTTGCCAAAGAGAGCAACAAGATTTCTATAAAAAAGTTGCTAAAGAGAGCAACAACTTTTCTGAAAGAAAGTTGTCAAAGAGAGTCACAAGTTTTCTATAGAAAAGTTGTCAAAAAGACACAAGTTTTCTATAGAAAAGTTGCCAAAGAGAGCAGCAAATTTACTATAGAAAAGTTGACAAAGAGAGTCACAAGTTGTCTATAGAAAAGTTGCCAAAGAGAGTAGCAACTATACTATAGAAAAGTTGCCAAAGAGGGCCACAAGTTTTCTGTAGAAAAGTTGCGAAAGAGAGCCACAAGTTTTTTATAGAAAAGTTGCAAAGAGAGCAACAACTTTTCTGAAAAAACGTTATCAAAGAGAGCAAAAATTTTGTTGAAGAAAAGTTGTCAAAGAGAGCAACAACTTTTCTATTGAAAAGTTGCTAAGGTTGCTAAGTTGCTAAATAGAGCAACAACTTTTCTATAGAAAATTGCCAAAGAGAGTTACAACTTTTCTATAGAAAAAATGCCAAAGAGAGCAGCAACTTTTCTATAGAAAAGTTGCCAAAGAGAGCAGCAACTTTTCTATAGAAAAGTTGCCAAAGAGAGCAACAACTTTTCTCCAGAAAAGTGGCCAAAGAGAGCAACAACTTTTATATAGAAAAGTTGCACAAATAGAGCAAAAACTACTCTAAGGAAAATCTGCTCTTTCTCTGCTCCTAGCTGTAATACTCTTAACATCACACATGTCATCTAAACAGAAATTTATATTCATTTTCTAGTCGTGGTTAAAAACTAGAAAATAAAAATTAAAATCCCCTCCCTCCCTCCAATCTTAAATGGAATGTGTGTTTGAAAGAAGAAAAAAAAAACCGTATAGCTTGTAGCATGTATGTGCGTTTAGGTGTGTAAACGTTTGAGTTCGTCGTTGCGGTCGTTTATTATAAATAATTGCGTGAATTATTTTTATTTAACATGAAATCTATGGTTAAAATAATATTAAAAATAATAAAGTGTTATTTTGTTTGCACTATTTGTTGCACGCCGCACACATACAAGTCAAGGCTTAAAACAGAGCAGTTAGTAACAAGAAAATATAGTGAAAACTATGTTGGAATATTAGGGTGGACTCTCTTGGCCAAAACTCTATTAAATGGAATATCTCTTGAGTTAAAACTTTCAATAGAAAACTTTTCCAGCTTGCGAATTGATGTTACATAGAAAACCTTTTCTCCTCTTGAGCAAATTTTCTAAAGAAAACATGTCCGTCTTTCTGACATATTTTCTATAGAAAACTTGTCCGTCTTTCTGACAAATTGTCTAAACAAATCTTGTCCGTCTTTTTGACAAATTTTCTAAAGAAATCTTGTCCGTCTTTCTGACAAATTTTCTATAGAAAACTTGTCCGTCCTTCGCGCAAATTTTCTATAGAAAACTTGTCCGTCCTTCGCGCAAATTTTCTAAAGAAATCTTGTCCATCTTTCTGACAAATTTTCTAAAGAAATCTTGTCCGTCTTTCTGACAAATTTTCTAAAGAAAACATGCCCTTCCATCTTTCTTGTTAGTCTTTCGGACAAATTTTATGAAGAAAATTTGTTCACTTCCGGACAAACTTCGTAAAGAAACTTGTCCATGGTTTCGACACATTTTCTGAAGAAAACTTGTCCATCTTTCGGACAAGTTTACTAAAGAAAACATGTCCGTCTTTCGCACAAATGTTCTTAAAAAAACTTGTCCATTTTTCGCGCAAATTTTCTGAAGAAAACTTGTCCATCTTTCGGACAAATTTTCTATAGCCAATATGCCGTCTTTTCTACAAATTTTCTATTGAAAACGTCCGTTTTTCCGACAAATGTTCTAAAGAAAACTTGTCCGTCTTTCTAAAAAACACTTTTCCGCCTTCATTTCTATAGAAAACTAGTCCCTCTTTCCGACAAATTGTCAATAGAAAACTTGTTCGTCTTTCGGACAGATTTTTTTAGGAAAAATTTCTATAGAAAACTGGTCCGTCTTTCCGACAAAACTACAAAATAAAACTTGTCCGTCCTTCCAACAAATTTTCTATATACAACTTTTCTATAAAAACTTTTCTATAGAAATCTTGTCCGCCTTTCCAACAATGTTTCTACAGAAAACATATCCATCTTTCGGAGTTATATTTTAAAGAAAGCTAGTCTGTCTTTCAGAACAATTTCTAAAGCATGTCTTTTTTAAGGACAAATTTGGTTTTGAAAACTTGTCTTTTTTGGGTCCACCTAATCTAAGTATATAAAATATCATTGTTATTAGGTGACATTTTAATTGTACCCTGGGACAAAAACAATAGTTTTCTAAACATGTTTTTGTATAAAAATTCTTTAGATATTAATTTAGATTAAATTTAAAAAAAAAAAAAACAAAAGGAAATGCCATGGTTTTTTAGATTTCCTAAAAAGTTAAACTATACAAATAATATGAATTAGTCATTAAACGTATGAGTAATAATTATTTAAATGTATGCTAACAATTAAAAAGCGTATGACTAATATAAGTTTATTTTAGAAATTAATATTAAGTATACGTTTTTTTAAATATCAGGTTACAGAGTTTTATTTTAAAAGATTAACATCTACAAAAAAAAAATATTTTTCCTTTAGCATATTAAATTAGTAAAATGTTTAAAATTTTATATACATGATATTTTTTCTGACAAAAAAAATAATTTTAAGACTTTTTCTCTGTTTAATTTATGATGCAAAATTTATTTCTAGTTTCTTACTCTATCTAAAACTTTATATAATAAAAGTGTGTTGTTTTTCTTCCTTTTTTGAAAAAAAACACTACGTGTTTGTTATTTTTTTATACATTTTTCTGCAAACAAAAAGTATTTTTTTGTTCTGTTCTTTTACAAGGTTACTTGATGTTTGAATGCTGTAAACTTAAGAATGTATGCAACTGTAAGAATGTTAGTGTATAGCTAAATATGTGTGTGTATATTTATAGAAGTTTATGCACTATTTTCGCAAAAGATTTATGACGCCTGCATAATACACACAAACTCTTAAACATTCACTTACACGAATATACACTGACACATACATATAATTGTAGAGCAGGACAGGGAGAGTAGGAAAAAAATAGTAAAACTAAAACAAACAACTAAACATTGTCGTTGCGTTAGAAGTGGCAGTAGTTCTCGAACAACTATAAAAAAGGTTAAAGTTTATTCAACATTAAATAATTTACATTCGAAAAGAATGTTGACTACAACAAAAGAAAGCAAAACGAGAATGAGACAGAGTAAAAAAAATATAGCAAATGACTGTAAATAAATCTTAAAGTCATAGAAGAACAATAGATAAAAAATTAAATTGAAAGCTAAATAAGGGTAAGAGTAGGAACTATAAACTTGTCAGGAAAGCTAGCAACTGTTTTATAGAAACCTTGATTAGGAAGCAATGTTTTGAATAGAAAGTTAGTCTGAAGGATGAACCAGTTTTCCATAGAAAATGTTTACAAAAGAAAACTTGTCAGAATGACGGACAAACTGAACTAGAACTGAACTAGTACTGAACAAGAACTGAACTAGAACTGAACTAGAACTGAACTAACTGAACTAGAACTGAACTAGAACTGAACTAGAACTGAACTAGAACTGAACTAGAACTGAACTAGAACTGAACTAGAACTGAACTAGAACTGAACTAGAACTGAACTAGAACTGAACTAGAACTGAACTAGAACTGAACTAGAACTGAACTAGAACTGAACTAGAACTGAACTAGAACTGAACTAGAACTGAATAGAACTGAACTAGAACTGAACTAGAACTGAACTAGAACTGAACTAGAACTGAACTAGAACTGAACTAGAACTGAACTAGAACTGAACTAGAACTGAACTAGAACTGAACTAGAACTGAACTAGAACTGAACTAGAACTGAACTAGAACTGAACTAGAACTGAACTAGAACGAACTAGAACTGAACTAGAACTGAACTAGAACTGAACTAGAACTGAACTAGAACTGAACTAGAACTGAACTAGAACTGAACTAGAACTGAACTAGAACTGAACTAGAACTGAACTAGAACTGAACTAGAACTGAACTAGAACTGAACTAGAACTGAACTAGAACTGAACTAGAACTGAACTGAACTAAACTGAACTGAGACTAGAACTGAACTAGAACTGAACTAGAACTGAACTAGAACTGAACTAGAACTGAACTAGAACTGAACTAGAACTGAACTAGAACTGAACTAGAACTGAACTAGAACTGAACTAGAACTGAACTAGAACTGAACTAGAACTGAACTAGAAGACTGAACTGAACTAGAACTGAACTGAACTGAACTAGAACTGAACTAGAACTGAACTAGAACTGAACTAGAACTGAACTAGAACTGAACTAGAACTGAACTAGAACTGAACTAGAACTGAACTAGAACTGAACTAGAACTGAACTAGAACTGAACTAGAACTGAACTAGAACTGAACTAGAACTGAACTAGAACTGAACTAGAACTGAACTAGAACTGAACTAGAACTGAACTAGAACTGAACTAGAACTGAACTAGAACTGAACTAGAACTGAACTAGAACTGAACTAGAACTGAACTGAACTAGAACTGAACTAGAACTGAACTAGAACTGAACTAGAACTGACTAGAACTGAACTAGAACTGAACTAGAACTGAACTAGAACTGAACTAGAACTGAACTAGAACTGAACTAGAACTGAACTAGAACTGAACTAGAACTGAACTAGAACTGAACTAGAACTGAACTAGAACTGAACTAGAACTGAACTAGAACTGAACTAGAACTGAACTAGAACTGAACTAGAACTGAACTAGAACTGAACTAGAACTGAACTAGAACTGAACTAGAACTGAACTAGAACTGAACTAGAACTGAACTAGAACTGAACTAGAACTGAACTAGAACTGAACTAGAACTGAACTAGAACTGAACTAGAACTGAAACTAGAACTGAACTAGAACTGAACTAGAACTGAACTAGAACTGAACTAGAACTGAACTAGAACTGAACTAGAACTGAACTAGAACTGAACTAGAACTGAACTAGAACTGAACTAGAACTGAACTAGAACTGAACTAGAACTGAACTAGAACTGAACTAGAACTGAACTAGAACTGAACTAGAACTGACTAGAACTGAACTAGAACTGAACTAGAACTGAACTAGAACTGAACTAGAACTGAACTAGAACTGAACTAGAACTGAACTAGAACTGAACTAGAACTGAACTAGAACTGAACTAGAACTGAACTAGAACTGAACTAGAACTGAACTAGAACTGAACTAGAACTGAACTAGAACTGAACTAGAACTGAACTAGAACTGAACTAGAACTGAACTAGAACTGAACTAGAACTGAACTAGAACTGAACTAGAACTGAACTAGAACTGAACTAGAACTGAACTAGAACTGAACTAGAACTGAACTAGAACTGAACTAGAACTGAACTAGAACTGAACTAGAACTGAACTAGAACTGAACTAGAACTGAACTAGAACTGAACTAGAACTGAACTAGAACTGAACTAGAACTGAACTAGAACTGAACTAGAACTGAACTAGAACTGAACTAGAACTGAACTAGAACTGAACTAGAACTGAACTAGAACTGAACTAGAACTGAACTAGAACTGAACTAGAACTGAACTAGAACTGAACTAGAACTGAACTAGAACTGAACTAGAACTGAACTAGAACTGAACTAGAACTGAACTAGAAACTGAACTAGAACTGAACTAGAACGGAACTAGAGCTGAATTAGAACTGAACTAAAGCGGGACTAGAGCTGAATTAGAACTGAAAATTTCTCAAAAAGATGTAGAAGTTTTAGCGAACATTATTCGGAAAGTCGTACAAATTGTTCACGTTTTCTATGAGAATTCTAACTAACCAAAAATTTAAGAAAGTCTTTTTTATAAACTCTCTTTGGAAATCACAATAGCCTTTTTTATATATTTTTATCTTATTACATTTTCATGTTGTTTATTGTGTAAAATAAATATGATAAACGTCCATTTCTTAGATATTAAATATTCTATTATAAAAAAATTCATTTTATTTATTATTTATTTTCGGCAGACATATTTAACGGAAATGCTCAAGGGATTTGTGTTTTTCTAATAATGTATAAAGAAGTTGTGCAACAATGGAAAGGACAAAATCGTAATTTCAAAATTTCTTAAGAATTTAAATAAATTTTGTAGAATTTAATTTGTTTCTGAATGAAATATATTTTTATTTTCTTAAATTTTTTCACATACATCATTAGCAAAGTCCTTTGGCTCAAGTTGTTTTCTAAAAACCTAAAATTGTTGGTCATGTTGTTACGAGCACGTGCATGTTTTTACATAATAACTGTCATTGAACTACAGCTACTGCCAACCAAACAAAGTCTATCATAAAAATAATTGAATTTAATATGTAATTTTCAAAAATCTTTGGACATTTTTAAAAAATATAAAATGTTTGCTTTACTTTTATTATACAGGGACCTAAAATCATTTAAATGTAAAATTTGTTTTCCTTAAATATTTAAATTACTAAAGAAATTTGTTTCAAACTGTTAAGAATTGCTTACAAATTGCTTAACCTTCTTTTACGTTTGTTAGCCATCTCTCAGGATGTTTTCCGTTATCATTTTCTACTTTTTCTCTTTAATTCAGCATTCTTGTCGTTTAAACAATAAACTTGTTTAAATTTTGTCTTCATCTAATAAAACCAAATTGAGATATTTTTTCTTTTATTTGACTACGTTTAGCCTTTACCTGTTAATTTGCATACATTTTTCTAAGAATATGAAAAAAACTTACACACTTATATACATAGTTACAAAAGTATTTTTGTCACCCCTTACAAAGGAAACGAAATTGTTTATAATAATAACTTAACAACAATAACTATACAGCATTAGGAGAAGCTTGAATGTTTCTTAAAAAGGACTTTTTGGTCCTTAATACTATTACAGGTAGTTGGCAGAGGCAGACAAATGTAATGATTTCAGAACTTAATCTGCTTTTGTTTTCCCTACATAATTTGCTCTCTTATAGACTAAAAAATTTTATGAATGAAGGTCACTGCTGTTGCTATTACAATTGCCGACAGGATGTAAGGATGGATAATTTGTCTGTCTGTCGTTATGTAATAATGTTACGTAATAACAAATTTGAAATAGCTTAAGATTCGGAAATGTACCATAAGAACTGAACTAGAACTGAACTAAACTAAACTAGAACTGAACTAGAACTGAACTAGAACTGAACTAGAACTGAACTAGAACTGAACTAGAACTGAACTAGAACTGAACTAGAACTGAACTAGAACTGAACTAGAACTGAACTAGAACTGAACTAGAACTGAACTAGAACTGAACTAGAACTGAACTAGAACTGAACTAGAACTGAACTAGAACTGAACTAGAACTGAACTAGAACTGAACTAGAACTGAACTAGAACTGAACTAGAACTGAAGAACTAGAACTGAACTGGAACTAACTAAACTGAACTAAACTGAACTAGAACTAAACTAGAACTAAACTAGAACTGAACTAGAACTGAACTAGAACTGAACTCGAACTGAACTAGAACTGAACTAGAACTGAACTAGAACTGAACTAGAACTGAACTAGAACTGAACTAGAACTAGAACTGAACTAGAACTGAACTGAACTGAACTAGAACTGAACTAGAACTGAACTAGAACTGAACTAGAACTGAACTAGAACTGAACTAGAACTGAACTAGAACTGAACTAGAACTGAACTAGAACTAGACTGAACTAGAACTGAACTAGAACTGAACTAGAACTGAACTAGAACTGAACTAGAACTGAACTAGAACTGAACTAGAACTGAACTAGAACTGAACTAGAACTGAACTAGAACTGAACTAGAACTGAACTAGAACTGAACTAGAACTGAACTAGAAACTGAACTAGAACTGAACTAGAACTGAACTAGAACTGAACTAGAACTGAACTAGAACTGAACTAGAACTGAACTAGAACTGAACTAGAACTGAACTAGAACTGAACTAGAACTGAACTAGAACTGAACTAGAACTGAACTAGAACTGAACTAGAACTGAACTAGAACTGAACTAGAACTGAACTAGGACTGAACTAGAACTTAACTAGAACTTAACTAGAACTGAACTAGAACTGAACTAGAACTGAACTAGAACTGAACTAGAACTGAACTAGAACTGAACTAGAACTGAACTAGAACTGAACTAGAACTGAACTAGAACTGAACTAGAACCGAACTAGAACTGAACTAGAACTGAACTAGAACTGAACTAGAACTGAACTAGAACTGAACTAGAACTGAACTAGAACTGAACTAACTGAACTAGAACTGAACTAGAACTGAACTAGAACTGAACTAGAACTGAACTAGAACTGAACTAGACTGAACTAGAACTGAACTAGAACTGAACTAGAACTGAACTAGAACTGAACTAGAACTGAACTAGAACTGAACTAGAACTGAACTAGAACTGAACTAGAACTGAACTAGAACTGAACTAAACTGAACTAGAACTGAACTAGAACTGAACTAGAACTGAACTAGAACTGAACTAGAACTGAACTAGAACTGAACTAGAACTGAACTAGAACTGAACTAGAACTGAACTAGAACTGAACTAGAACTGAACTAGAACTGAACTAGAACTGAACTAGAACTGAACTAGAACTGAACTAGAACTGAACTAGAACTGAACTAGAACTGAACTAGAACTGAACTAGAACTGAACTAGAACTGAACTAGAACTGAACTAGAACTGAACTAGAACTGAACTAGAACTGAACTAGAACTGAACTAGAACTGAACTAGAACTGAACTAGAACTGAACTAGAACTGAACTAGAACTGAACTAGAACTGAACTAGAACTGAACTAGAACTGAACTAGAACTGAACTAAAACTGAACTAGAACTGAACTAGAACTGAACTAGAACTGAACTAGAACTGAACTAGAACTGAACTAGAACTGAACTAGAACTGAACTAGAACTGAACTAGAACTGAACTAGAACTGAACTAGAACTGAACTAGAACTAACTAGAACTGAACTAGAACTGAACTAGAACTGAACTAGAACTGAACTAGAACTGAACTAGAACTGAACTAGAACTGAACTAGAACTGAACTAGAACTGAACTAGAACTGAACTAGAACTGAACTAAACTGAACTAGAACTGAACTAGAACTGAACTAGAACTGAACTAGAACTGAACTAGAACTGAACAGAACTGAACAAGAACTGAACAAGAACTGAACAAAGAACTGAAAGAACTGAACTAGAACTGAACTAGAACTGAACTAGATCTCACTAGAACTGAATTAGACTGAACTAGAACTGAACTAGAACTGAACTAGAACTGAACTAGAACTGAACTAGAACTGAACTACAACCGAACTAGAACTGAACTAGAACTGAACTAGAACTGAAATACAACTGAACTAGAACGAAACTAGAACTGAACTAGACTGAACTAGAACTGAACTAGAACTGAACTAGAA
>NW_023996756.1:0-33553 GCF_015586225.1 Lucilia sericata
TGCAAAACAATTTTATAGTGTAATTTATGTATATAAGAGCAATATTTGTGCTAAATGTATGGATATCAATATTTTGTAATGAGTTATGTGCGTTTAAGTGATTTTCGGGAGGGGACCTTGTATGGGTAGCTATGACCAATCGGAAAAAACTTCCATAATAATATTTTTGTATATGTGAGTAATACTTGTACCAAATTTTATATGGATATCATAATTTAGTAATGAGTTATGTGCGTTTAAGTGATTTTTGGAAGGGGACCTTGTACGGGAGCTATGACCAATTATGGACCGATCGGAAAAAAATTTCATAGTAATATTTCTATATGTGAGAGCAATACTTGTACCAAATTTTATATGGATATCATAATTTAGTAATGAGTTATGTGCGTTTAAGTGATTTTCGGGAGGGGACCTTGTATGGGAGCTATGACCAATTATGGACCGATCGGAAAAAACTTTCACAGTAATATTTCTGTGCATATGAGCAATACTTTTACCAAATTTTATGTGGATATCTTAATTTAGTAATGAGTTATGCGCGTTTCAGTGATTTTCGGGAGGGGACCTTGTATAGGAGCTATGTCCAATTATGGGCCGATCCAGAAAATTTTTTCACTCGATGAATTCTATTGACATAATATTTTAATTTGTAAAATTTTGTGAAGACATCAACATTCTGACGGAAGTTATTAACAAAAAACTCATTTTCCGGGAATATGTACTTTTGTATGGGAGGTATATGAAATTATGGACCGATTCTGGCAAGTTTCAGTAAGAATCAAGATCTTGTGTAGAAACGAATGTATGATGACTTTCATGAAATTATCTTGCATAGTTTTCGAGAAAATTACATCAGAATGTGTAAAAAATGCTTATTTTTTCGGAGTTTTTTGATTCATAAGTTTTCCCGATGTGAACCGATTTTGCTCATTTTCAATACCAAACTGTACCGGATAATAATGAATATTTTGGGTGAATTTGGTTAAATTATATTGCTTCGTTTTAACGTGAGCGTGTTTTACACAGACAGACGGACGGACGGACAGACGGACATAGCTAAATCGACTCAGAATTTCATAAGGACCCAGAATATATATAGTTGGGTCTCCGATGAATATTTCTTGGTGTTACACACGGAATGACAAACTTATATATACCCTCTATCACCACTGATGGTGGTGGAGGGTATAAAAATTATATTTTGGAAATTACAAACGGAATGACAAACTTATATATACCCTTCTCACGAAGGTGAAGGGTATAAAAATATGATAATTTGTATGAAAAGCCGCAGAAATTGTATGTATTATTTTTGTAGATTTAAATAGATTCTATTTTAAAAATGAATTTCATCAAATAGCTGATTGTAATGTATTGATAGGTCCTTTTAGGATTTCTTGTGTTAATTATGGTCAGTGTTGCCACTTTGGTTATTATTAACCAAAATTGGTTATTTTTGTTTTGCATGTGTACATGTGAATTGTATAAAAATACATAAAACAAATATATATTTTTATTGTTGAATGTCACGAGACGACGTGCACTCGTCAGAATCTCGATGAACACTCTGAATGTTAAAATAACGCGAGTGGTTGTAAGTCACTCGTTGGATTCTTTTTAAACACTAAATTTATTTATAAAACTAAAAACTTAAGAACTATTAAACAAAATCTTAAAACTAACTTAGAACTAAGATAAGACCTCATGCACTCTTTTTATGCATTCAATCTTATCAATTTAATATTCCCATCTAGGGGTGGGTTTTCAAGTGCTCTAGTGATAAGAATATGCTCTATTTCTAATTATATCTCATAATGTCTATGCGTTACATAAACAAGAGAATTAATGTGCATCTTAACACTAGCATTCTTATCATTACTAAAGGTTGTCATAAAAAACTAAGCGATAAATATTTATTTGTAACTCAAGTGAACAAATCGAATAGTTTTTATGACCAAACCCATGCACCGAAATAAGATTTTAAACTATGTTCAAATATGTTTGAACATGAATTATTTTTTCGTTTTGGTTATTTTTTGCAAACAATTGAAATAAATGCTGTTTGCTTTTATTCTAAAAATAAAATTAAAAAAAAACTTCTTTTATCTCTAGTTTTAAACCAACTATGTAAATATACATATCGTCCCTGTTTTGAATTTTGGTAATATGTGGAATTTTTTTTTACTATTCGAAATTTTTTTATTACTGCAATTTGTACATCTACTGGTTATAATTATGTGCACAAAGGTATTTTTCGATATCTTAATTGCTTTAGGATTTAGCAAAAGTACCTATGCGTTTTCCACATATTAAATGAGTAGATTTAAATCATAACAACACCCTAATATTATTTTATTTACACTAGCCTATCTAACACCGTGAGTAATGGAATGAATCACTTTTTGATTCAAACTCGTACGTCCTTCCGTTAATATTTCTATTGGAACATTTTATGTAAAGAACTCGCGGTACTTATATGAAAAAACGAAGTAGGCTGTATTTCGCATTTCGATTTTTATGGAATTTGGTGGGAATAGTCTACGTACTTAGTAGATTATGTCCTCCAAATTAAATTAAACATTTAAAGTATAAGTGCAACTTCTATACCTATTTGAAATTTTGCATAAACAGATACTGTGCTAATTTGTCGAAATTCTAATTCTCGAATTCTAATGATTTAATAAGAATTAATAAAGTATTTTCTGCTACAGTACTTTTCGCTTATAGTCACAACCCTTAATTTCACATAAATTGAGGACTATATCGCTATAGTGATTATAAACAAAATTTTTTGTATATGCCATAATTTGCTTATAAAGAAAATCTTATATATTAATTTTTTGTGATTTTAAAAAATTTAAAAGTTCATGTTTATTTTCATTTATAGTAGTTTTAATACGGAATCTAACGATACTATTTTTTTGTTTTGCTCGGAAATGGCTTGCTCGATTGTAAAAAATAACATGATATGAAAGGTCGTGGAAAGGCCTTTCAGATGATGTGTAATATTATATGAATTATTAACCTATTGAGTACCAAAAGCTAAAAAATGGTTTTGAAACATGCCTTTTTTTGTAAAAATGCTCAAAACTCGAAAAGTGGCCGATATAAGCACGAATACATTTCCCAAGTATTATTTAGAAAACATAATGCGGAAGATATTCTACATTATAAATCATTAAATGTCTGTAACTCCTAAACCAAATGAGAACAAGAAAAAATGTTTACACCAAAAAAATTTTAAATTAAGTTTGCTACACCTGGTTAAAATATTATGAAAATAGTAGCCGTTTAGAGTCGGTAAGTTATGCCTCCAAATCATTGAAAACTAATTTTTTAGAGAAAAAAATTCGTGTGTGACAATATCGTGAAGTTTTTTATGTAACATGACTTTTAATAGCCACGAATAGATGGTATATATGTGAAAAGTGCTTATATCAAAAATGGACTATAAAGTAATCTTTTTATATGAAACTGAAAGACAAAGACATTTAAATCTAATGAAATTGACAATATAACTATTGTGACTATAACAGTGATGACTATAAACGAAAACTACTGTAATTGATGCAAGAATAGTAAGTATCACAATATCTTTAAAGTATTAATCAACTGATATTTTTAAATAACACAGCTAAGAAAAATGAAATTGTATTATCTGCAAAACTTGTAATAACATCTCAACTCATACGACGAATAATAATCGCGATATATGCGAAGATTTGATACTCATGACCTTTGACTTCTACTATCTCACCATGACTTTTAGTTCTTTATTTACATTTTCTAGATGAGGTGGTAAACTAGTTTTTATTTTACCGTCTTAAATTCAAAATTTTGGTCAATTTGTCGGATAATTTGGATAGATTACGTTTACTAATATTGCTGAAGTTATGAATGTAATGCTAACATCCGCTACGTGGTATTATAATTTGGTCAAATATACCCCTTAAACCCAAATTTCGAACGAAATCTAAAAATCTGTACATAAAATGGGAAGAATTTTTTAATTTAAAATTGTTCTCCAAAAAGTCAGTTATTTTTATACCCTTCACCTTCGTGAGAAGGGTATATATAAGTTTGTCATTCCGTTTGTAATTTCCAAAATACAATTTTCCGATCCCATAAAGTATATATATCCTGAATCCTTATAGATAGCGGAGTCGATTAAACCATGTCCGTCTGTCTGTTGAAATCAGTTTTCTGAAGACCCCAGATATCTTCGGGATCCAAGTCTTCAATAATTCTATCAGACATGCTTTCGAAAAGTTTCTTATTTAAAATCAGCAAAATCCGTTCATAAACAACGGAGATATAAGCAAAAATCCGAGACAACCTCTGAAAATTTCATAAAAGATAAACAACAACAACACTGCTTATTCATTGCCTTTGTATTTTGTTTTTTTTTTGAGTATTTCGTTTCGTATGTTTGGATGGCTGTTGGTTTCATTGCGTTGTGTATTTTGTTTTTGTTTTTTTCTGTATTTCGTTTCGTATGTTTGGATGGCTGTCGGTTTTACTGCCTTGTGTATTTTTTTGTGTGTTTATTTCGTTTAGCGTTGTTGTTGTTGTTCATTATGTTTAATAATGATATAGTCGGGAAAATGAATTTTTAAATACACTATGGTGAAGGGTATATAAGATTCGGCACAGCCGAATATAACACTCTTACTTGTTTAAAATAAATATTAATTACTTTTGTTAACGAATCCGCGAAGAAACATATATTTATTGTTGAAAACACGATAGAGTCGAAAAGAAACAAGATAGAAAACTGAAATATTTTGCCAAAATATTTTTAGCCCCCATATTATGCCCTATTCAAAAAATTACTATATTGCTTAAAAAAGCATGTATAGCGATGAAATTCAATATAAAAAAGTTTTATTGGAAATGTATTTGTCAAAGTTTATGAGGATCGGTATATAATTGACTCTATCCCTCATAAAAATTCTCGTCAGAAAATGACTTTAAAGCTCATAATGTACTGCAATATAGCAAAAAAATTCAACATAATCAAGTTTTAAAGGAACTAAAATATCACTGTCAGATTTTATGAGAATTGATCCATAATTGACCATACGTCTCATATAAGATCCCCTACAGAAAATTATTTTATCGCTCATAACTGTCTTCATACTTTTTGGGTCTACGACGAAATGAAAAAATAAATTTGTATGTACTATGTATGGTATCATACCGCTTTAAAAAATAAAAGGTTCAAAATGTACAAGATTAGTTGTGCTGAATTTTGTTCTGCATAAGTCAAAAATAAACTAAGATCGTAATTTTCAAGCGAATTATGGCGGGATATCCTAATCCCGAAAAAATCCCGGGATTTATTTTGCAAATCCCGGGATTCGGGATTTTCTAATCCCGAAAAATCCCGGGATTTTCGGGATCGTGATTTCGGGATTGGCATCCCTACTAGCAAAGCACACTGGGTATAGCTAGTAAATAATATAATATAAGTATATGTAAAAAAAAGTACAAAAAATATATTTATAAATAAAGATAACATACTTACAATACTTAACACACTTCGCAAATTTCAATTTGCTTCACAAAAACATAAGTACATTATTTTTTGCAAACTGAAATACTTATACATTTAATGTTATAAACCAAATGAGAATTATTGTTAATAACATAATGTGTTTTCCTTGTTATAAGTATTTAGTTGTTGTAAAAATAATTATGATTCAGTGAAGTATACTCAAATTTATAATTGCCTTGAACATGCAAATGTTTGTAGTAGTATCTAATTAAAATAACAATTATATGTTTCTGAAAACAATACATTGTTACAGTAAACATGGGATAGTTGTAGTAACCATTTTAAACCATGTTTTTTCTCTGCGTGCACCATCAAACCGTATGCCTTAAAAGGAATGCATCTCTATAAACATCAGGGTGATATTACTCATCAAATTAACTGAAGAGGATCTTATATGAGAGATATGGTTAATTATTGGCCGTTTTTCATAAAATTGTTCATAATTTTTTTTAGACCAATTTTGGTTCATATAAAATATCTTTACATAGCATATCACTTTCCGAAACTTTCCACATGAAATTCGGTAGAAAGATTTACGTTCCTATAAATGTTTCTTATATCAAATTTCATAACTCTTCACGTATTTTTAATTCAGCAATGATCGTTAAAGTAATTTTCTTATGTACCGATCCTCAATACATTTGGTAGAGATTTAAATTTTTATACCCACCATCAAAAAAGATGAGGGTATACTGATTTTGTCATTCCGTTTGTAACACATCGAAATATTGGTCATAGACCCACAAAAGTATATATATTCTAGGTCCTTATTAAATTCTAAGACGATCTAGCTATGTCTGTCCGTCTGTCTGTCTGATGAAAGCACGATAGAGTCCCAACGGAAAGAGCCAGAGGATTGAAATTTTCCGCAAATATTCCGTATAGGTAAGGTTTGTTTGGTATTGAAAATGTGCAATATCGGTCCACGTTTTCGGATAGCCCCCATACAAGTGGACCCCTGAAAAACAGCTTTAAGGGGTATATCTGTTTTAAAAGTACGAGTATAGCGATGAAATTCGACATAAATCAGTTTCATATGTTTCAAATATGAGTATAGTTGTGAAATTCGACACACATAAGTTTCAATGCAGCCAAAATCTCTCTCAATCTCAAGTTTTATGTAGATCATTCCATAGTTGACCCTACCACCCATATAAGGTCCCCTTCAAAAAATGAGTTTAACGCTCATTACTGGATTAAAAATCCTAGTATAGCAATGAAATTTGTCTTAAATAAGTTTCATATGATCCAAAATCTCCCTACAAAATTTTATGTTGATTAGTCCATAATCGACCTTACCCCCCATATAAGGTCCCCTTCAGAAAATGACTATAACGCTCATTACTGGCTTAAAAATACGAGTATAATGATGAATTTCTACACACATAAGTTTCAATGGAGCCAAAATCTCTCTATCAATTTTTATGTGGATCGGTCCACAATTGACCCTACCCCCATAAGGTCCCCTTCAAAAAATGACTTAAAAGATCATTACTGTCTTTAAAATACGAGGAAAGCGATGAAATTCGACCCTTGCGAACCAAAATCTCTTAACCAAATTTCATGTGGATCGGCCCGTAATTACCCCCCTATAGGATCCGCTTCAGATAATTAATTTAATGCTCATTACTGCCTTAAAAGTACGAGCTTAGATATGCAATTCGACATAAGTAAGTTTCTTACGAGAATCAAAACATATATATTCTGGGTCCTTATGAAATTCTGAGTCGATTTAGCTATGTCCGTCTGTCTGGTTAAAACACGCTCACGTTAAAACTAAGCAAAAGAAATTAACCAAATTCACTAAAAACATTCATTGTTATCTTAAGCAGTTTGGTATTTGGTATCAGCAAATCGGTTCCAACATAAAAACAGCTAGAATCT
Organism: Lucilia sericata; assembly: GCF_015586225.1. Lineage (NCBI taxonomy): Eukaryota > Metazoa > Arthropoda > Insecta > Diptera > Calliphoridae > Lucilia > Lucilia sericata. The sequence continues at coordinate 7,442 of NW_023996756.1, forward strand.
TTGCACGAAGAACTTTAACATCCATGTAAACATTTTGGGTGGGCGGCACCTCCCATATGAATTAAATACAATACGTTTATCTGGGAATCTAATAGAACTAAATTCTTAAAATTTTGCACGAAGAACTTTAATATTCATCTGAACATTTTGTAGAAAGCAGGGCGAACTTTCATCGGGGGGGTTGGGGCCCCCATATAATTTAAATAGACAAATTTGCATATGTGAGAAACTATTAGGACTAGAATCTTCAAATTTTACATGATGAACTTTGACATTCATCTGAACATTTAGAGAATAACGGATGGACTTTTAATGGGCTGCTTGGCACCTCCCATATGAATTAAATACAAATGTTGGTTTATCTGGGTAACTCATAGAACTAGATTCTTAAAATTTTGCAAGAAAAACTTTAATATTCATCTGAACATTTTGGAGAAAAAAGGCGGACTTTCATCTGGGGGGCTTTGAGCCCCATATGAATTAAATAGAAAAATTTGTATATCTGAGAAACTAAAAGAGCTAGAATCTTAAAAATTTACATGAAGAACTTTGACATTCATGTGAACAATTTGAGAATAACGGACGGACTTTTAATGGGGGGCTTGACACCTCCCATATGCATTAAATCGTTGGTGGCCAAACTCTACCCCGGGGTAGTTATGTTATTCTCACTAATACAAACACAATATGAATACTCTAAGTAAAAACACAAAGTACCTACAAACATTTTCTATTGCGGAAGTTACCCGTGTGAAACTTCCACACGTGCTAAAAGCTCGCCAGCGTTATTGCGGAAGTATACCGTCATATGAAATCCAAAAAGCCCTAAGTTACATTGAACAAATTTTTCAGTAGAAGCAAAAAACCGTCTAAAATGATAAATAAACCAAAAATGTTCAACATTTTCTCAAGTTAAGCTTATTTCTTATTGACAAATTATTATTTGAAAAAAAATTTGTGGTTTTTGTTTTACTTACGGAGATATGAGACTTACGCCCTTGAGAATTTGTTTTTTCTGAAACCCAAAAGGGAGTAAGTTACATTAAAAAATAGTAAGTTTTAACATTTTCAACTAAATTCAAATCGGTGTTTGTTTGTCAAATAGGCCGAAACATGGAAGGCATAAGGCTACTTTGTTGTCATTAAGATTTTCGGAATTTGGAATTTTTCTTTGAAAAAATTCTAAAACTGTTAAAATAATCTCTAAATTACAAGGATTCGCTAAAAGATCCATTTTTGTTTTATTTGATGGCAACTTATAACCAGGGTTTAATATTTAGTTTTTAGTTTTATTTTTTTAAATGTCGACTGAACTGAAGAAAGTTCAAGTATTTATTTTTTCCCTCACAAGCTAACTGAAGTCAGTCAACTGTGTCAACGCACTGCTGCAATACTTGCAAGTGGTTTTGTTTTTCTTCAGCAGCCACACACACAAGCAGCGGCCATGTTAAGTTTTTCAACTCAGCCGAACTGAACACAACGACTGAACAGTAAAAACAGATTTGCGTGTGCTGCTTACGTATTGCTTAGTTCTTAGTTTCGTTTTCTTACTAAGGGACGTAAAAAAAACTGATAGTTTGACTGGTTAGTAAAAATCAAGCCGACTGAACAATAAAACTTGATGGGTTGTTTGTTCAGTAAGACTTTGTTATTGTATGCAATTTGTTTTAGTATATTGTATGTTTTTGTGTTTAAAGTTGACAAAAGTAAATAAAGTAATTGATAATTATTGCTAATAGAAATTGTTAATTAATTTAAAATTTATAAAATTATAAATTACTATACTTATAAATTTAGATATTTTCTTTAAATAAAAATTGATTTAAATTTAAGCATTTTAATGATTTTTTAGTGAGATTTTGTTATTGTATGTATGTATGTATGTATGTATATTAGGGTGGGTCGAAAATAGGCTTTTCGCTCGGATCAACATCTAATAGTGAAATTGTGTTGTATTTTAACGTCAAATGGAAGACTGTAAAATATTTATTATTCAATAATTTTGAGGGTAAGAGCCCGCGCATCGCTGCCAAAGTTTGTAAATGCGTTTATATGGGAAAAATTGCACTTTTTGGAGTTTTTTCACAAAATGAGGCATTAAGTATTAATTATTACACCATTTTATAGCAAAATCGTAATGTCTACAAAATTGTCTTTCCAAAAAGATGGAAAAACTCAAAATTCGTTAAACAAATTTTGAGTTATTAAAATTGTTAGTTTTGAAAAATTTTACAAAAAAATATTATGTTTATCTTTATAAGGTTCATAAATGTGCTAGTACGAATTTTTGTTCAAATTGGATAACGCTTACTCGGTTTAGTCTGTGGTCAAAAAAGGGCCATTATTTTAACAGCATCTCCAAAACTCCATTTTCAAACTTTAAAAACTTTTGTTAAATGGATTATTAAAAATTAAAGTTTTCTATGCTGGATATTATAAAGGATATATATAAGAATTAAACACAGAAAGAATGAGCTTAATACCTCTCATAGTTTTACCGTACCTGCGATGTGAATTTGAAGGATTTCGGGAAAAAGGCAATTTTTGCCAATAATTAAGTAAAAATTATATTATTACCAATTGTTGCTTAATTTTGATCAATTAAATTGCGATTATTATTTCCGAGTCCATGAAAAATTATTTCTGATAAAATTTCCGAAATTAAAAATCATTAACCCTCTAAAAACCGGGGTCAAAATCAAGTTTTTGTATATTTAATATAAATAGCAAAATATTGTGTATTTAATTATGAATTGATTTTGACAAACTACACGAAAATATATCCAGAAATCTAGGAATCAAACTTCTTCAAAAATTAACCCTCTGTCATACTTGGGGTCAATTCAAGACCGATTTTTTAAACACTACAAAAAACACTTTTATAAAGGAATTTTCTAAAATTAATTTTCTTAAAGATTTAATGGATATATATCCAGTATTTGGTTTATCGTATTATTTGAATGTAGTAAAAATAGCTTCTAAGAAGTTTCATCAATATCCATCAACAAATCAACAACATCATGCTCTTATTTCTTCAAGAACATAAAATTCAAAAATTTGATTCTGACCCCGGTGTTTAGAGGGTTAATGATTTTTAGTTTCGAAAATTTGATTAGAACTAACTTTCCATGGACTCGGAATTTACTTGATCAAAATTAAGCAACAATTTGTAATAATATAATTTTTACTTAATTATTGGCAAAAATTGCCTTTTTCCCGAAATCCTTCAAATTCACATCGCAGGTACGGTAAAACTATGAGAGGTATTAAGCTCATTCTTTCTGTGTTTAATTCTTATATATATCCTTTATAATATCCAGCATAGAAAACTTTAATTTTTAATAATCAATTTAACAAAATTTTTTAAAGTTTGAAAATGGAGTTTTGGAGATGCTGTTAAAATAATGGCCCTTTTTTGACCACAGACTAAACCGAGTAAGCGTTATCCAATTTGAACAAAAATTCGTACTAGCACATTTATGAACCTTATAAGGATAAACATAATAGTTTCTTGTAAAATTTTTCAAAACTAACAAAAATTTTCTTATATTTACTTTTATATGTCTTCAGAATCACTAAATTCTCGGGGGAAATTTTAATAACTCAAAATATGTTTAACGAAATTTGAGTTTTTCCATCTTTTTGGAAAGACAATTTTGTAGACATTACGATTTTGCTATAAAATGGTGCAATAATTAATACTTAAAGCCTAATTTTGTGAAAAAACTCCAAAAAGTGCCATTTTTCCCATATAAACGCATTTACAAACTTTGGCAGCGATGCGCGGGCTCTTACCCTCAAAATTATTGAATAATAAATATTTTACAGTCTTCCATTTGACGTTAAAATACAACACAATTTCACTATTAGATGTTGATCCGAGCGAAAAGCCTATTTTCGACCCACCCTAATATACATACATACATACATACATACAATAACAAAATCTCACTAAAAAATCATCAAAATGCTTAAATTTAAATCAATTTTTATTTAAAGAAAATATCTAAATTTATAAGTATAGTAATTTATAATTTTATAAATTTTAAATTAATTAACAATTTCTATTAGCAATAATTATCAATTACTTTATTTACTTTTGTCAACTTTAAACACAAAAACATAGGCGCAATTTACATGAAGACTTTTCAGACGTCTGTTTTTTCCAATTCTCTTTTGAGAATCTTCCAAAAAATCATCAACATTTATACGGTGATTTTTTACATGCAACTATGCATGTCTTTTTTTGATGTTTAATTGTATAATCCTTTTTAATTACTTATTCGTAATAAAAATAAAATGAAATTTTTAACATAAAAACCATTTAATTTGATTTAAAAAAATTTAATTACACGCTATAGTATTTTTTTAATGCAAATTTTAATGTATTCATGTAAAAAAAGACATAATTATTTTTTTACATGAGCATAATATCAACAGTACGAATGAGTTTAAAGAGGAATGTCAAAAACAATCATGAAAATCCCAAATCATGTTTGTTTTCTTACCCCCCATTCTTCTCTACCCCGCTCACCATAAAATCATCGACAAACATGAAAACAGACGTCTGGGCAAACATGAAAAAAAATCATCGTGTAAATTGGGTGTTACAATATACTAAAACAAATTGCATACAATAACAAAGTCTTACTGAACAAACAACCCATCAAGTTTTATTGTTCAGTCGGCTTGATTTTTACTAACCAGTCAAACTATCACCCAATTTACACGATGATTTTTTTTCATGTTTGCCCAGACGTCTGTTTTCATGTTTGTCGATGATTGGTGGTGAGCGGGGTAGAGAAGAATGGGGGGTAAGAAAACAAACATGATTTGGGATTTTCATGATTGTTTTTGACATTCCTCTTTAAACCCATTCGTACTGTTGATATTATGCTCATGTAAAAAAATAATTATGTCTTTTTTTAGATGAAAACATTAAAATCTGCATTAAAAAATACTATAGCGTGTTATTAAATTTTTTTAAATCAAATTAAATGGTTTTTATGTTAAAAATTTCATTTTGTTTTTATTACGAATAAGTAATTAAAAAGGATTATACAATTAAACATCAAAAAAAGACATGCATAGTTGCATGTAAAAAATCACCGTATAAATGATTTTTTGGAAGATTCTCAAAAGAGAATTGGAAAAAACAGACGTCTGAAAAGTCTTCATGTAAATTGCGCCTATCAGTTTTTTTTACGTCCCTTAGTAAGAAAACGAAACCAAGAACTAAGCAATACGTAAGCAGCACACGCAAAACTGTTTTTACTGTTCAGTCGTTGTGTTCAGTTCGGCTGAGTTGAAAAACTTAACATGGCCGCTGCTTGTGTGTGTGGCTGCTGAAGAAAAACAAAACCACTTGCAAGTTATTGCAGCAATGAGTTGACACAGTTGACTGACTTCAGTTAGCTTGTAAGGGGAAATTTTAACGAGTTACTATTTTTTAAGCATGGTACTAAATTTAGTCAAATATTTAGTAATTTTCGACTGCAATTAGCAGTTTTTTGAAACCCTGCTTATAACATTTCACTGTTTCGAAGTTAAAAATTCAAAAGAATTTTAAAATTTTCATGAATTTTAAGGTAATTTTAGAACATAACCTTTTAGAATTTCTTTGATAGAGACGTTGATTTTAATTGTAGGAGTGTAAAATTTAGCAGGAACATGTATTTTGATACGGTGCATCATAATTAATCAAAAAGTCGATTTTGATTTTTTTGTAACTTAGGGCTTTTTGGATTTCATATGACGATACAAATTCTTGTCACCAGTCGGGAAGAACTGATGCCGAGCTGGGTAACGTCTAAGCGTAACGTGGAAGATACTTCTGGAAGACCTCCACAAGAAACTTCTAGATGACTCTTTTAAGTCATCTCCTCTAAAGACACATCTAGATGTGACTAGGAAGTCACTTTTTGAAGTGACTTCCTAGTATCATCTAGAAGTGTTCTTATGGTATCTTCCAGAAGTGTTCCTATCTTATCTTCTAGAAGATGAGTTTTCTCTTCTTCTAGAAGATAAGTATTCCCTTCTTCTAGAAGATGAGCATTCTCGTCTTCTAGAAGATGAGTTTTCTCTTCTTCTATTTGTATACTCACCAGCATAAAATCTATAAAAATAAATCTAAATAAAATGAAATTTTATAGTTTTTATTGAAATAATTTCAAATAATAGAAAAAATAATTAATTTAAAAACTAATGTAAAAAAGTAATATATATGTGAAAAAATTGGAATTATTACCTTATAAGATAATTTTCAGGAAATCTGTATTAACATCGCAAATCGCGTAGCAAGTCGGATGTGTTTTGATTAGCTCTGATAAAAACGTTAAATTCTTATTAAATACTTCATAAAACAATCTATAAATTATCCAAATATAATGTAAACTAATTTTGAAATAAAATATATTACAACAGTTGAATGACACTCTATATCTTTTAAAATATTCGAAAAATAAATCGGCAATAATAAACAAGTTATTGAAAAATATAAATAAAAAAAAAAAGAAAACCAAAGAAGAACGAAACAAAACAACATAAAAAACTGTGTATCATAATAAGAGAACAGAACGAAAAAAAAAAATAAAAACAAAAATATTAACTCAGTGAAACTCTCACACAAATATAATATTAAAATAAAGTGAGCAATAGAACAACAATAATACAATGGAACTAGCAACAACTCCCGCTCCTAAAAGATTAAGAGAAGTACTGCAAAACTCTTTTATGGAAAACATATCAAAAACTCCACGATTAACAAACACTGAATCCCCTTTAAAATTTATACAAATAATGGATAAACGATTCGATAAATTAACACAACAATTACAAACAACAATTGAAACAATGTTTCGTGAGTGTGAAGTTCGGATTCTAAATGAAATTGATAAGAGATTAAACATAACTATGAGTGATCTTAATAATGTAAAAGAAAGAGTTGCATCTATAGAAGAGCATGTAACTGAAATAAAAAATACAACTACGAGCGAAATAGTAGCACTAAAAAATGAAACAGAAGTTTTAAAAAACGAAATATGTTATTTAAAAACCATCACTAGAAAGCAAGAAAATTCAATTGTTGCATTCGATATTCGCATCAATGGGGTGCCTTCCGAGCCTAATGAAAACTTATATGATATCTATAGCAGGTTGTGTCAATCAATTGAAATTGTTCCCCCAAATATAAGGGCAGCTTTTCGTGTAAAAATCAATCGTAACAATCATTTAATCAATAAGAGGAATGAGAACATAAATAAAGATGCTGCTATTATTATCAAATTTGAAAGTCCATATGATAGAAATTTCGTACTTACATCTATTAAAAACTTCATAAAATCTAGAAAGGATGTTCTTCGTCTAAATCTTATAGGATTTAGTAGCTCTACTCCATTCTATGCAAATGAAAATTTAACCCCTGAAAATCATAGGATTTTTCTTCGAGTATATCGTTTGAAAAAGGATAACAAAATATCAACTGCATTCACCAATCGTGGTTCAGTCTACATAAAACAATTTGGAAATGAGGAACCGTTACGAATTGATGATTTTAATTCATTAAATCAATTATTTCGACCACTTGATGAAACAATGTGTCAAAGTTCATATATTCATAAATAATTTAGTACTTTTCTTTTTACCTACTGATATTAATTTTCTTAATAATATTTTGTCTATAACAAAAATTATATTTGTCAAATTTAAACCTAGTTCTATAAATTCCATATTTCTTATTTCTAACATGGGAAATATTAAAAAAACAATTGCGAAATTGTCTTGCTTTGCATCAACAATATTTAAATTCTATAATAATGTTAGATCATGGTAATATGAGGGTTGGGTCCAAAGAAAACGTTTACACTATGCTCAGAATACTCTCCAAGAGAGAGTCTGGACTTGAAATCTGCCACATTAATGCTCAGAGCTTAAATAACAAAATTGATGAATTTCGGTTTATCTTTGAAAATTCTAATATGGATATAATATGTATCTCTGAGATATGGTTTCATCCTGATGTCCACAGTAACGTCTACTTTACCGGTCAGATAGATTAACTAAAGGTGGTGGTGTTGCAATATATGTCAAATTAAATATACCCTGCAAAGTAAAATGTCAAAATACTGGTGGTGATAAAATTGAGTATATCTTTATCGAAATTATCAATAACACCGAGAATATCTTAATTGGAACTGTTTATAGACCTAACAAGAACATAAATATTGATTCCTTATTAGAAAAGCTTAACACTATCACTCTAGGATACAATAATATTATAATGACTGGGGACTTTAATGCAAACATTTTAGAAGATAACACACTAATAGAGGAAATGTGTGCAATTGATCTGTCTCTAGTTAACTATATATTACCTACTCATTTCACTTCCACATCTAGTACCTTACTAGATCTATGCTTTGTTAATAAAACTTCTCGAGTTTTGTTATTTGATCAGTTCTCTGCATCAATGTTCTCGAAACATGATTTAATATTTTTATCTTATGATTATAACATATCTACCCAATCGCGAGCTACAAAATTCGAATTTCGAGATTTTAAGAATATAAATTATCAGTTTTTGGAAACAGAGTTATCAGCAATTGCGTGGAATGATATTTTTCTGATGCCTACTGCTGATGAACAACTTAATGCTTTTAATAGTCATATAATCTATCTATACAATAAATACATACCCTTAAAAACAAGGATAATACGTAGCGAGAAACCTTGGTTCACGACAGAAATTAAAACATTAATTGAAGAAAGGAATCAAGCATACAAAAGATGGAAACGCTTTAGGACACCGGAGTTATATAGCTTATTTAAGACTTGTAGATCTATTGTAAATTCAAAAATAAGAATGACAAAATCACTTTATTATCAAAACAAATTTAAAACAGCTATTGATTCTAAAAGTAAATGGAAAGTGATCCGAGCTATGGGTATAACTAATAGTGACACTAATGATGTCAATCCCATGGATGTGAATGAATTAAACCAAAAATTCTCCAATATAATAATGCCACAAACCAACATTAATTTCTATAATGACTCTATTAGACATATTGACTTAGAGTCTTGCCATTCACATTGTTTTAATTTCACTTTACTCATGATAATGTTCTAAACTCGCTGTTATCTATAAAATCAAATTCAATCGGAAACGATGGAATTCATCCTAAGTTTCTTAAACTTACCCTAACTCATACACTTCCATACATAACACACATTTTCAAAACAATTGTAACAACATCCACATACCCATTAATATGGAAACATGCTAAAATTATTCCAGTGCCAAAAGCTGATAAGACTTATAGGCCAATTGCAATTTTGCCTTTTATGTCCAAAGTATTTGAGAAATGCACCCATAATCAAATGAGTAGTTATATACATACGTATTCCTTGGTCACAGATAGACAATCGGGATTTAGATCAGGACATAGCTGTATATCTACGCTACTTGATGTTTCTGAAGACCTGCGATCTCAGATAGATAAACAAAATGTATCACTTCTAATTCTTCTTGACCATTCAAAGGCATTTGACACCGTTCACCACAAGGTTCTTTCCCTAAAACTTCAAATTTTTTTTAATTTTTCATCAACTGCAATAAAACTTATATCCTCATACCTCAGTAATAGAAGTCAATCAGTTTACCATGGCACTAACATCTCCAGTCCTAGTGTAATGACTAGGGGAGTACCACAGGGCTCAATACTTGGTCCTTTATTGTTCACCGTATATGCAAATGATCTCCCACTGCATATTAAACACTGTCGAATACAAATGTATGCCGATGATGTGCAACTGTACATCGGTTCTAAAATATCTGATATACCAAACTGTATTCAGAAAATTAATGAAGATCTACAGAAAATTTCCGTATGGGCTTCTGCTAATGGTCTCAGTTTGAATCCAAAAAAATCTATGGCTATGATAATTGGCCAGACAAAACACTTACCAGCCAGTGTACCTGCTATTATGATAAATGGATCGAAAATAGACTTTGTGGATTCTGCCAAAAACTTAGGTGTAATATTCAATAGGAAACTCGATTGGTCTGACCATGTGAAAGTTGCTTGTGGTAAAACTTATGCAATGTTACGAAATCTTTGGAAATCACAACACTTTACACCTGTTCATATTCGGTTACTACTTGCGAAAACATATTTATTACCTACTCTAATGTATGCTTGTGAACTCTTCTCCAGCTGCGATTCATTGAGCAAACGAAGACTTAATGTGACATATAATAATATAGCAAGGTATGTTTATGGCATCAAACAATATAGCAATATCTCTCAGTATTCAAAACTAATTTATAACACCACTTTTGAAAACTTATTAAAGTGCCGAACTCTCCAGTTTTTACATAAGATTATTTGCACTGGTCAACTCAAATACTTGTTTGAAAAGATCATATTTTCAAGATCTAACAGAGGTAAAAAAATTAATATGATCAAACATAAAAAAACATTCTCGGAACAACATTTCTTCATAAATTCAATTCGCCTTTGGAGTCAATTACCCCCTCATATTCAGACTATAAGCAATGCAAGACAATTTTAAAAATGCCATTTTTTCTTTTTATAGCTAATTTTACTCTGTATTGTTAGAACATTTAATGTATATGTATGTAATCTTACTGTTTTTGTAGTAACATATCTAAATATGTATGCCTTCTTCTACCCAATACTTTAATATAAGACTTGATCTTGTTGTTTGTATTCACCAAATAAATAAATAAATAAATAAATTATTGTAAAGAAATAATTACTTTAAAAGTTAAAATATCGTCTTCTAATGCATCATAATGAACAAACAAGGGATATTATTGAATACCCGATCCAAAACTCCGGGGGTTTAATAGCAAGATGGCCTTAAATATGAAAAAAATAAGTAATATTCAGGTCAATTACCAAAAATTTCAATTTTTCGGAACTAAAAGTGGATTTTTCCAAGTTATTGTGTAAAAATATTTTATTATAAAGTAATTATATTCAAACAGGTAAAATTTTCATAAATTTTGTTAATATCATGAAACCAAATATATATTGAAATAATCTGTATAATACTTTTGTGACGTAAATTTTGCACCTATTACCTCCACCTTAAATGAGAACTCAAATAACAAAAATATCTTTTTTGTTTTTTTTGAAAAAATAATATCCTTTTTTAAATAAAACCAATTATCAGTATTTCTGTATACTTAGTTTTGTGATTAACTGTATGTTTGCATTTCTTATTTTTGCACCAGTTTGCATAAATTTGTAGGAATGTTTTGTGAAGCCGCCTTCAATGTATATACTCAAGGCTTCGCCGAACGTATGTATATGTAATAGGTTTACTAACCTCTGAAGTAATATTTTTTTTAATCTTAGCTGTAACTTCTTTGTCAGAATGTACCATTGATACCACTTCAGATGCACTTATTTTCCATGCTTTGTGTAAACTAATGCGGGTGTATACTACAAGGTCCTCACAAGGCGTTTCATTCACAAGTTATGAAACTTTGTTTATTTGGGTTTTGGGGAAGCATTCTGCGAACTCTTTTGTAGGTCGTCCAGTATTATGACTTCTTATTGGTTCCTCAAACAATAAAATTTCACTGCCCAACCAATCTTTATTGCGTTCTTCAAAATTCGATAAAGTCGTGTTGGAGTTCTTCCTATTTTCTACCATAAAGGTACTCATATAAAGGTACTCATTTTTTTTTTATTTCTCGGCACTGATTCTCACGAAAACTATTTTTGGGAATGATGTTATCAAATACATGGGACACTACAGCAGAAAATTTGTTTCTTGGTACATTTTCGTTATACCAAATTTGAAAAATTGTGCGTTTTGAGACATTCATTGCGCCTAAAAAATGCAATAACAGGTGCATCCCATTGAATCCCGAAATCTGCACTCCATGAAATTACAATATAGACCACTTCTAACATACTACCATTCGATGTGTTACACACGGAATGACAAAATCAATATACCCCTTTTTGATGGTGGGTATAAAAATTTATCCGAACTTCAGTTAGATGATCCGGAATTGATAAATATTTTTACTAATCTTAATATGTCATCACTAAATTAAAAAAAAATGTATTCCGTATTCTTCTATCGGAATGTATTGCGATATATCATCAAAGAAAACAAGACCTCTTATATCAAAACAATAAGACGAGAAGTCTTCGAAAACATTAATAATTTACATCATCCAGGTATCCGAGCAACAAAACGAATGTTAACTGAAAGATATATTTGGCCATCTATTAATAAAGACGTTTACTTCCGATTGAAACATACATATTTCCGATTGAAGACATACTTACGGAAACAATAATAGAAATATTTTATAATGGATGGATATCTAGATATGGTTGTCCATCGAAAGTTATCTCCGATCGTGGAGTACAATTTACATCTTCAATGTTCAAAGAAATGGCAGAATATTTTGGAATTAAACATGTAACCAATCACAACAGCGTATCACCCAAAATCTAACGGAAAGGTCGAAAGGATGCATAGAACTTTAAAAACTGGTTTAACGTGGACAAAAACGTTATCTTCTGTACTATTAGGAATGAGAGCGTAATTTAAAGATCTACAAAGAACATCTGCAGAATACCTTTATGGAGAAAATATAAAACTTCATGGGGATTTTTTTAGTTTTTCTTTCGAAAATGATTTTAAAAATGAATTTCTTTTAAATCTAAAGCACGTTATAAGTAATGTATGGGTGAGAAATGATAGAACTACAAAACCGTTATTGTATAAATACAGTGGACCTTATGAAGTCATTAATAAAAAAAACAAAAATACTTTACGATAAAAATGGGAAAAAAGAAGGTACCATTTCGATAGATCGAATAAAACTAGTATATATAGATCACGGTTAGTTTTGGCGAAATTATTGGAGAGGGGATTGATGTGACGACGTACATATTGTACTGCACAAATTACTACTTTAAAATATTATAACTTTGATCAACTATTCACAATTTTAAAAAATTATCATGCTTGTTTTGTAAAAAAAATCATTCAGAATTTTCCATTTGAATTAAAAAAAATTAAAAATTTAATTAATAAATAATTTAATAAAAAATAATAAAGAAGTACTTTCTTTACACAAAGGTTATCAGCAGGGCAAGGATTTGTATGCAAATGCATGTTTGCAGCCAGTAACTCAACTTAACTTTTAAATAGTTTTCTTTTCGAATATTTTGCTTTAAATTGCTTATATTTTGCATATTTATAAAATTTTTCTAGCATATTTTGAATATTTTTAATTTTTCGAACACAAATTGTGTTTTTTTGTACTTCATATTTTTACAATTTATTAAAAAAAAAAAATTTAATTTAAAACTCCTTTGGAAAATTTTTCCTTGGTGCAAATTTCATCCAAATCGATTTTTTGGGTCACTTGACACGAAATTCTATGAGAGGTTGTGTAGAATACGTAACTCTTTGTCTGAGGATATTCGAAAAACTTTTCAGTTTTGTCAGTCAATATTCTGTATGGAATCTGAAGTACATATGGGAAATTCTTTTTTTGTTTTAGATTTTAAGAAATCAACTTTATGCATTAAATATTTCTTTCGTTTCATATTTTGAAAATTAAGTGATGACGAATTTTTATTCACAAGACTTAAAGATAACGTCCATAAAATTTTGTGGTCGAGAGTAGTTCAATGTTGGAGAAATAAACACTCAAAGTTAAAATTTCTCAAAAATATGATTGAAACCAAGTAGTTTCTTTTACAACTTTTTGATATTATGAGGGCGGCTTACAACTTAGATTTTTTTATTTTGCTAATGTAAGCTGCATACACTTGTTGAATGACTATAGTCCATATTTAATTTTTGTGCCATTTATAAGTAAAGAATTACGTGGTCGCAATATTTTGAAACCAAATTTATACAATTTTACAAAATTTGCAGTTTTTTGGATAGAATATTTGCGGCTCTTCGGTTATGCAAAATGTATAAATGAGAAAAATAGACATTGTAATTACGCGTCGTTTGATGTACATATATCTCCAAAATGTGCTCTAGAAGGTATCACTGCGGGAGAAGCTTAAATATTGGAAAAATTTATCAGTAATCAATCTTTATATAGAAATAATTGGTTTGCATCAAAAAAATTTAATCAAGGCCTTCGTGGACAGAATACGCGGGGTTTCTTTCACAATAAAAATTGATGAAGCACATCTAAGCCGCTAATTTAAATTTGGGACATTATCATTATCAAACCGGTATATGTCAATGATGCTAATACGAAAATCGATAAGCCGTTCGAAAAAAACTGTGTTTTTGCATTAATAAAGTGTAAAAAGTTCAATCATGTAAATATATAAGTTCTTTACAAAATTTAAATTAACCGAACAGATTTTCATTTTAACGGCTTTTTGCGTTAGTAATTAATTTAAATTTAAAAATTATAAAAGCAGTTAATTGTAGATAAGATGGGATATGTTAACTGCAAAAGAAATTTCATCAAAATTTCTCTTTCGCTGAAAACGCGGTGTTTCTTGTGTTACAAGACAATTCGACGAAGCACACCTAAACCGCTAATTAAAATTGGTAACACTTAACATTAATCGGTAGCTGACAATGATGCTTATACCAAAATCGATTAGCCGTTAGAAAAAAGTACGATTTTGCATTAAATGTATTGAAAAAAGTTCGGTCATGTGTATGAAATTTATTTCCGAACTTTATATAGATTTTCATTTTAACGGTTTTTATATTATACTAGCTATACCCAGTGTGCTTTGCTACCCTAAAAGCAATATAAATAAAAAATCTTCTTAATAATTTTGAAGATTCTAACTGTAATGTTTTCCAGAGATAAATTTTTTCCGAACGTTAATTAAGATTTTAATGTAATCGATGACAAATTAAAAAAAAATCTAATATTTTTCCGGATATACGAAATTTTGTATTTAGTTCATATAGGCCAAGACCCCACTGAAAGTCTGCCCGTTATTCTCTAAATGTTCACATTAATGTCAAAGATCTTCATGTAGAATTTGAAGATTCTAGCTCTAATAGTTTCTCAGATATACGAATTTTTCTATTTAATTCATATGGGAACTCACAGCCCCCAGATGAAAGTCCGCCCTTTTTTTCTCCAAAATGTTCATATGTATAATAAAGTTCTTCTTGCAATATTTTAAGAATCTTGTTCTATTAGATTCCCAGATAAGCGAAATTTTGTATTTAATTCATATGTGAGGTGCCAAACCCCCCATTGAAAGTCCGCCCGTTATTCTCTGAATGTTCACATGAATGTCAAAGTTCTTCAGTTAAAATTTGAAGATTCTAGCTCTAATAGTTTCTCAGATATAATAATTTTCCTATTTAATTTATATGGGGGCTTCAAGCCCCCCATGACGAAAGTCCGCTCTTTCTTCTCCAAAATGTTCAGATGAATATTTAAGTTCTTAGTGCAAAATTTGAAGAATTTAGTTCTATTAGTTTCCCAGATGAACCAATTTTTGTATTTTATTAATATGGGAGGTGCTGCTCCCCTCATGGGTAGTCCGCCAATTTATTTCCCAAAATGTTTACATGGATATTAAAGTTACTCGTGCAAATTTTTAATATTCTAACTGTAATAGTTTCCAAGATAAACTAATTTTTGTATTTAATTTACATGTGAGGAGCCACGCCCCCTAATGCTAATCCGCCTACTTTTTGTCTTAAATTATTATATTGATACTAAAGTTGCTCCGACAAAATTTGAAGACTCTAACTATAATATTATCTCAGATATACTAATTTAATATTTTCCTAATATGGGCGTGGCACGTCGCCCACATGAAATTTCAACATAAAAAGTAGCCTATAGTTCCTTCCAGACATACAGGAAGAAACTGTGAAAATTTCAGGAAAATCGGTCCAGCCGTTTAGCAGTCTATAAAGCACAAACAAAGAAACATACATACATACATACAATACATACATACATACATACATACATACATACATACATACATACATACATACATACATACATACATACATACATACATACATACATACATACATACATACATACATACATACATACATACATACATACATACATACATACATACATACATACATACATACATACATACATACATACATACATACATACATACATACATACATACATACATACATACATACATACATACATACATACATACATACGGAGTGGAAAAGAGATAGATGGTGGATCTTTACTGTAATGTTGTTGCTATTTAGTATAGTCAATGTAGCGAAAAACCTTGGTTGTTTGGAACGGTTTATAGCGATTTCAAAAAAATCGCTATAAGCCCGGAAATAACCAAATTATAAATAATTTTCATTAATTACATATCTATAAAATTGAAAATTATAGAGAATTGTTTATTATTAATATATTTTTATATCCATTAATATAATAAATAATTGTTCAATTTATTTATTGAGTAATAAATTAATTAAATAATTTCTCAATTAATTACTAAACTATAGACTAGATTATAACTAGGGATGCCAATTGGGACTGGTTTTTAGAAATCCCGGGATTCGGGATTTTTAAATAAATCCCGGAATCCCGATATCGGGATCCCGGGATTTTCGGGATTTCTAAATCCCGAAAAATATAAAAAAAAATTCAAAAAATCTTAATAATTTACCGACAAAAATAAAATGTTTTATTTCATATTGCAATATGAATACTCTTAGTAGGTGTTTACTTTCCAATAAGCATTTTGTGAAAAGAAAAACAAATTAATTCAAAGTACATACTTAGAATAAAAATCTTTCCATTCCAGGCACTGAATAGTAGAATAAAAACCTGAAATAATACCCATGATATCCAAATTTACAATGGTTTCCAAATAATATTTAAATAGTATGTGTAATGGGGATCCATACGAGGCTACATAGAGCACCTGTACTGCACCTATATCTCCTCCACCTTATATCCCGTGTTCACTAACCAAGGGAATTATCTTCTCGCCATCTTATTGACAGGTTGACTTCCATTATAGATATCCGATAGTATCAATGCCTATTTATTGCCCTTTTTATACCCTTAGTAGGGATGGTATATTGGGTTTCTCCGGAGTAGTGCTTTTGTTTTATACTGTCCTAAAATACGCTGATGAAATTTGAAATGATCGGGCTTTTGATCCGAGCCCCCATACAAAACACAGCTTTAAAAAAGAATTAGTGTCCACAATTCGCTTAAAAAGAGAACTGTCGCAATGAAATTCAGCATAAAACATTTTATGTAACCGTAAATTCGCCCTCCAAATTTTATGAGGATCGACTCATATGATGGCGTCCTTCCCCCAAGCATATTTCAGAAAAATAGTTTTTTAACAATAAAGTGCTAGAATATATCGGAGGCGAGGTATACTTTTATTATGAAAACTAAATTACATTTTACTCTCATAACTGGTGTATGGGGTTATATGGTCGGCCTCGCCCGCCTATAATTTCGTACTTGTTATTTTTATATATCCTATAGTATCTATGCCTATTTAGTATAGCAATGAAATTTGATATTCGTAAATCCCTGACGAGCCAAAACCTCTCTACCAAATTTTATGTGGGTCGGTTAATAATTGACCCTACCCCCATATAAGGTCCTATCAGTAAATTTGATGAGTAATATCACCCTGATGTTTATAGAAAAGCATATTCGGCATAGACGAATATAGCACTCTTACTTTTTTTTCGATATTTCAGCTTGTAAGTTAGTAGAGTCATCTTAAGTCCAAAAACTTTTTAAATTCTCTTATTTAGTACTTTATAATGTATAAAATAGCGGAAAAATACTTAAAAATTCGGGATTTTAAAATCCCGAAATTTCCCGGGATTTCATTTTTTAAAATCCCGGTTTTCGGTACTTTCAAATCCCGAAAATCCCGGGATTTTCGGGAATCGGGAATTCCCGTTTGGCATCCCTAATTATAACCTATAGACTAGATTATAACCTATAGACTAGACTATAAACTAGAGTATAGACAAGTCTATAGACTAAACTATAGCTTGACTATAGACTAGACCAGCGGTTCCCCCGGTTTTTACTTCGCGGACCCCTTGAGGAATTTATTTAAATTCGCGGACCCCCGTACATATTTTGATATCTTATTGTTCTAAATATGTAATTGTTCATCCGAAAATTGTCATAGTCCATAAATCCCAAGGTCGAACAGATGTAGATATGTCATTTCTATAAAATATTCCCGTACATTGAGAATAATTAATATTTCAGAGAAGTTTCAATTGCCTGTTTTTGAAGATAGAATGACTTCATTGTTGAAATGTTAACATGATGTTTAATTTTATGATCGTGAGATCTTTCACGTTCATTTTTCTTTAAGGTAAAGAAAAGGTTTCTTCATCAAATATCGTCGACATGTGCTTAAAGATTCATGTTGCAAAAATTACCTGGATTAACGTATTGAAAACGAATAAAGAGTCACCTCTGTTTCGGAAATATATTATTTTAGTCCTTCCAAACAAAATAAGCGACTATTTACATTTTTGTATGAGGTGATAACACTCATTTTCAGAAAATAAACAAAGAACAGCTGTCATTGACGCTGTTTGATCTTACATTTGGTTTGCAAGATCAAATAATTATTTTACCAAAATGACGTAAATTATTTGACTTTTGGTGTTCACATTGATGAAACAATGAGAAAATATTTATTTGCCAGCAAATCAATTTGTTTTATGAAAATGTTCAGATTCGACAAAGTTTTTTATGTTCAGATTCGACAAACAAAGTTTTTTCAATCGTGTTATATATTAATATTATACACTTTTATTATAAAAATTTAATTTTAAACCTAATAAAAATAGTTAAAATTAAAACAAATTGCCAAATTGCTTTTTTCTTGCATGAAAATATACGATATTCTGTGGCTGCAAAACATGTGTGTGTTTGAACCAAATTATTTTTGCACTGTTTGTTAAAACGATACCATCAAATATTTGTTCAAGTCTGAACATGAAATAAATATTGCGTTTGTTTGACGCAACTTTATAAATATTTTATAACAAATATTTGGACCAAATATTTTACAGGTCTGAACGTAGCTTTAAACTGTCATAGCAAACATTATCAACAAGGCAAGGATTTTCATGCACTAACAAATGCAAAATATGCGCTTATAATATGCTCTATAAAATAGGAAAATATGCACTAAAAATGTCAAAAATATGCACTGAAAATATTGTCTAGTGAAATTTAAATAACATTTTAGACCTTTAGACATGGTACCATTTGACATTTTAGACATGGTACCCTACATCAATTACAAATATATTTAAAATATGATTTAATTTAAAAATTAGCGCATTTATGTAGAATTTGCTTTAATTCCGTTATATTTAAACAATTTTGGATGAAAAATTTATTATCCGAAAGAGTATGCCTTATCCTAATAAAATTATTAGGATAAGACACGCGTGGTGTGTTTTTAAGTGAATTATGGCGTTAAAGCCAATTTCTGAAGGATTTTTTGTATGGGGGTTAGTGTTAGACAGATGTGTATGGAAGTCAAGTTATTTGTGTATAAGGACACACAGATAAACAGACTCAGAAAGTGATTGTAAGCCAATACTTTAAGGTATCGGCACAAACGCCCCAATAAAGTAGTGTAGATGAAAAAATAACTAAAACTATGTAAAATTTAATATCATAGTTTTACAGATTGTGCCTAGTTATTTTTCTTAAGTATATCATGAATTCCATGAGAAATCAATTAAGAATTGACCGATGGTCTTCAGATATCTTTAATTTTTTGTTAACACATAATCTATTAGACGTTAAATTCTTAAAAATGTCAAGAAACGCGATTTTTATGACGATTTTAATTTGTTCGAAAACTACAAAAAATCAAAAAGGTATAAGACTTTGAACGTCTATATCTTTGAGAGTTTATATCGGATTTTTTTTTTGATTTAGAACCCAATCTATTACTATGGATGAGCTCTTTCATTCTAATATAATTTTTATATTAAAAAGTTTAAGATAGTGCATTTTTTAAAGAAATGCACTTTTTGAATGCATTTTTGAAATCGTTCTCCCTGTTTAAAATTTTTTAAAAGTGCATAAGTCGATTATTTGAAGCTTTTTATGCAAAATATAAAAATATTTTGTTGTGACGTGCATTACATCTATTTTTGTCGGTTTTTTTAAATGTTTTATATTGAAATTTTTTAAATTTTATTGATATTTTATGCATTTAACATAATGTAAAACTGTTTAAAATACATTACTGATCACAATTGGGATGCAAATTTTTAAATTCGATTACAACTAATGTACACTTTCATAAAAATGCATTTTTATTGCAAATGCATATTGGGTGCATTTTCTACATTTTACTCCATGTTTAACATATCTGGTAAGTGCATTATTTATAAATTTATATAAAATAAAAAATTATATATTTTTTATGGGCATTTGAACTAACTTAAATTAAAAAAAATAAATTTTCAAAATATCGCGAAAAATGATGATTGCATATTCGTTGAATAAAAAAAATAATTTTATATAATATAAAAAATAACAAGTTTTGATTTATGATATTTTAAAATACTTTCAACAGGGAGAACAATTTGGAAAACGCTCTCAAGGTGCACTTGCATCAAAAATGCATTTATCCTAAAAAATATTATTTAGAAATGCATTTTTATGAATGTGTACATTAGTTGTAATCGAATTTAAATATTTGCATCCCAATTGTGATCATTAATGTATTTTAAGTAGTTTTAAATTCTGTTAAATTCTTAAAATATCAATAAAATTTAAAAATTTTCTAATATAAAACATTTTAAAAAATCGAAAAAAATAGATGTAATGGACGTCACAAAAAAATATTTTTAAATATTGCATAAAAAGATTCAAATAATCGACTTATGCACTTCAAAAAATTTTAAACAGGGAGAACGATTTCAAAAATGCATTCAAAAAGTGCATTTCTTTAAAAAATGCACTATCTTAAACTTTTTAATATACAAATTATATTAGAATGAAAGACCTCATCCATAGTAATAGATTGGGTTCTAAATCAAAAAAATCTGATATAAACTCTTAAAGATATAAAGGTTCAAAGTTTTATACCTTTTTGATTTTTTGTAGTTTTCGAACAAATTAAAATCGCCATAAAAATCGCGTTTCTTAAAATTTTTCAAAATAAACAACGGAGTTGTTCTATTTCTACTTAAAGAACATATATTGACAATATGAAGGAAATTGGAAGACATGAGGTCAAAAATTGTCAGTTTTTCTCTGTTCTTTCCTGGAATTCATGATATATCAAATTTATTGTAAAAATATGTAATACAAAGAAATCAAAACACTATTTTTGCTAGAAAAATTAAAAAAAAAAAATGCAAAATATGCAATAAAAATTTGAAAAATATGCAAAATATATGCAATTTAAAGCAAAATATGCAATTTATGCATTTATAACAAAATATGCAAAATATGCAACAACAAATCGATGCCATTTTGTAGCACATTGTTTGATTCGAAAAGAAAAATAGTTAAAAGTTATTTTGAGTTGCTGACTACAAGCATGCATTTGCATAGAAATCCTTGCCCTGCTCATAACAAATAAAAATTATTTATTTGTACTTGTAATGGCTTTCTAATAGAACTTTTTATTTTTGTTACAAAAATTATAATCTAAAAAAATTTCAACATAATTGGCAACTATTAACTATTCCATGTATCCACCCAGTATCTCAACCAAGTATCAAACGTAGTTTTTTCCTGTATATAGTTCAATTATTGCTCATTTCTAAAGGTGTAAATTGTAGATATTCCTACTATGTATCCACTAGTATTATTTATATCAAATTTCCCACAAATTGTTCAATGTTATATAAGACATTAGATTATTACTTTTCTTAAACTGCAAACGCTTACGAAAAATATCCCAAAAATATAATGATGTTGACAGAAAAAAATTTATATAAAATCCGAAAGCACTCAGAAGCAGTCGAAATTCATATATGTTAAAATTCATACTTATAGCAATATAATATCAAAAAAATTCGAAAGTGATATCTGGCGTTTTTTTTTTAATTTATATCAAAATCGTTGTTATATTCAGGAAGTATCCTTTATCTAACTGTATTTCGAGAAGGATCAATATTTTCAAACCAAAACAGTGTTGCAATTATCTATATATATATATCTATCTTTCAATTATATTACAAATATATCAGCCCTTACCAAAACAGATTTTAATTTAAATAACGACAAGCAAATGTCAAATTTTAGGTTTTTCTCTTAAATGTATAATATTGCATGCAAACCACTGAATATCAAGAAGTGAAACGCTGTCAAAAAGTACCTAAGTCTACTGTCAGTCGGTACCTAACTCTATGAATGTATTTGTAGAATTCTCAAGCCAACATAGTTGCAAAAAGTCGGATTTAAAAATATTGAAAAAAAATATTACATTTAAATTTTTTTTAAAAGATTTCTTTAAATATTTTGCAACATAATTTATCTATAAACACTTTAGAAGAATGTATGTTGGCTTTTTAATCTGCAATATTGAAAAAATAAATAATTTATTTGAAATATTTTTTTCTTGTTCCATACGAAAATTTACAACATTGTATTTTTTTAGTTTTAGTTTCAAAAACAAAAATTTAGTGTCAAAAAAATAAAAAAATATTTTTTCGTTTGTGAAAAATAGATTCTTTTCGGGCTATTAAATGTATTTAAGTTGTGTAAAAAAATAATAAAATATAACTTTAAGCGATAAAAAAAGACTTTAAAATGCTATAGCCACGAATTTTCGCGACAAAGTTTTGAGAGAGAGTGACATTCTTACATGTGTGTTGGAGTTACACAGAACTCGTCTGTGAGAAGAACGTAACGTTATTGTTGTAAAAAAAAACGTCACAGTTTCATTTCTTGGTGTTCAGTGATGCAAACCTTAACTTTGAGCTACAAGAACTAAAAAATTTCACAAAATTTTGAAATAACATTTTACATTTTAACTAATGAAACAAAAAGTTAAAAAAACAATAAAATTTCCTACATCGACTTAACCATAACCGCTCGTGACAGTGTCGGCCGTCCCCCCTCTAGAATTGTTCATTGGGTTGTAAAACTATGTCATACAAAAAACTAGACTGATAGGATAACGTTAACAGGTGCCGCACTTTATTGTTAAGGAGTCGTAATGTGCACAGAATAACTATTTCGGAAAGATATAAAACACAAAAATTGGTTGAAAAATTGTAAAAGTTATTGCAAATTGCCTGGCCATTAACGTGTCTCACAGCACATGAGTTCGAAAATGTGAAAAAAAATACTTTTTTGTGATATACATATTCCAAAAAAATCACTTTGCTACTTAAAATATATATAGTTACTCGAATATTAGTTTTTGTCCTTATAAGATAACGCAAACTTGTTCTCAGCTATGGTCAAAAAGTTTGATCTTTTCTAACTTCAAATCTCCTAATTCAGTTTTTTTTAAATTTTTTTAAATAAATTTAAAATTTTTATGAGATCTCATGGGGATTTATGGACAATAGATAAGGATATAAAACGGTAAAAACTTTGATCAATGAATGATTTGGACAATTATGGACCGATCCTCGTCAGATTTTCTAAAACGATTTTAGTTTAGGCTAGTAATGGTCTTAAAAGCCATTTTCCGAAGGGGACCTTATATGGGGGGGTAGGGTTAATTAAAGACCGATCTTTATAAAATTTTACAATGATAGTAAGGTTCCTATAAATATGCTCATGTCGAATTTCATCGCTATAGATGCTTCTTAGAGGCAGTTATGAGTGGTAAAGTCATTTTCTGAAGGGGGACTTTATATGGGTAGTAGGGTCAATTATGGACCGATCTTTATAAAATTTTACAAAGCGATTTAGGTTTTATAGAATACTAGCTTACACAGTGTGCTTTGCTACACTAAAAACTATATTCCCATACACAATTTTTTCTAGTTTTTATACATTTATTCCCAGATATACGACTTTTAGTATTTAATTCATATGCAAGAAGCCACGCCATATATGGGGTGTCACACCCCCTACTGCTTATATGCCAATTTATTACACTAATGTTCAAATGGATGTCCAAGTTGTTCTTGCAAAATTTGAGGATTCTATTTCTATTAGATTCTCAGATATACGAATTTTTGTACTTAATTCATATATGGGGTGTCACTTCGCCAATTTATTACACTAATGTTCACATGGATGTCAAAGTGGATCTTGCAAAATTTATGGATTCTAGCTCTAATAGTTTTCTCAGATATATGTACGAATTTTTGTACTTAATGGGGTATCTCTCACATATGGGTCCGCCCATTTTTGTCTAAAATATTCATATTATTACTAAAGTGGCTCTCATAAAATTTGAGGACTCTAACTTATACATATATTATCTCAGAAATACTAATTCAATATTTTCTGTATATAGGAAGTGCTACGCCCACTATACCCAGTCCGCCCATTTTGTCCACAATGGTTCATATCCATGTCAAAATTGTTAATACAAACTTTTAAGAGTAAGAAAGTTATTTCAATAAAACTTATTTAATTTTTATTCAAAATTATTTAGATATTTTATTTTAAAAAGATAATTCATTAATTTTTTCAAAAATGTAATATTCTTTACATTGGTTTTTAATATTTTAGGATTAGTTGTTACAATTTAATTATTTTAGTTTAATTTTAATGTAGGTTTAATTATTTTTAATGAATATAGTTACGACTTTTATTAGTTTTTAAATTTCACAACTTTTAAAGAACAACTTTGATTTATTAACAACTTTTTAACTACAATTTTTAGAAAATCTCTTTGAATGCAAACTTTCGCTAGGTACATACTTCAACTGACTGACTGACTCTACTTTTTGTAACTCGCTTGTTTGCTTCTTCATTGTCTTTCTATTTTGGTACTTACTTTACACGATGACCACTTACTAATACAATTAATTTTATTATTATTATGATTTATTTATTAGTATTTCAAATACTTATCTTTAGAGATATATTACATTTTGATTTACTTTAATATTAATTCATCAAGTCCTAGGTTCAATCGTTTAATGTTCTTTAGTACACTCTTTTGTCTTGTGGTTTCCATTACATTTAAAGCACACTTCCTCATTTTTACAGTTAACAGACTTATGATTAAATCCTTTACATTTAAAGCATTGTGTTATCTCTGTTCCATCAAATATTCTAAATTTTTCCCATCCAATATTTTTTTTGTACCGATAGTATTTTTGGGTATGTTTCATTATCTACTTTTATTTTAGCATTAAATACTTTTCTATTATTCCTCTTAATTTCGTATATTTTTATAATTTCCATTTTGCTTCCTTCTAGAATTTGATTTTGTTTCTTAATTTTTCAATTAGTTCATTATTTTCGTATTTGAAACTCATATCCGTAACAACAATTGACTTTTCGATTTCATTTGGTACTTTTATTTCATATTCCTCACTCATTTCATTTTCAATTGTAGTTTTTATTTTTATACCCTTCACCTTTGTGAGAAGGGTATATATAAGTTTGTCATTCCGTTTGTAATTTCTATAATATAATTTTCCGACCCTATAAAGTATATATATTCTGGATCCTTATAGATAGCGGAGTCGATTAGGCCATGTCCGTCTGTCTGTCTGTTGAAATCAGTTTTTAGAGGACCCCAGATATCGGCGAGATCCGAATCTTCAATAATTCTGTTAGACATGCTTTCGAGAATATCGCTATTTAAAATCAGCAAAATCGGTCCATAAATGACGGAGATATAAGCAAAAATTCGAGACAACCTCTGAAAATTTCATAAAAAAAGACCATTTTTTTAGTTTGATTAATAAGCAACAACAACGACACTGCTTATTCATTGAGTATTTCGTTTCACATGTTTGGATGGCTGTGTGTTTCATTGGCATGTGTATATTTTTTTGTTTCTTGGTATATTCAATTTCGTTTGTTTGGATGTCTGTTGGCAAAGAATAATAAGAAGTTGGACTATGACATTGTTTTACAACAATAACATTTCCTTCTCTTCACGGACGAGTTCTGTGTAAATTCAACACACTTGTGAGAACTCA
>NW_023996757.1:0-33424 GCF_015586225.1 Lucilia sericata
TTCATTGAGACAATTTTCTGTAAGGAAAATGTGTCTCATTGAGACAAGTTTTCTGTAATGAAAATGTGTCTCATTAAGACAAATTTTCTATAAGAAAATTGTCTCATTAACACCAATTTTCTAAAGTGCCTCATGAGACAAATTTCCTATGAAGAATACACATCTCATTAAAACAAGTTTTCTATAAAGAAAAAGTGTCTCATTGAGACAAGTTTTCTATAAAGAAATGTGTCTCATTGAGACAAGTTTTTTATAAAGAAAATGTGTCTGATTGAGACAAATTTTCTATGAAGATTGAGACAAATTTTCTTTAAAGAAAATGTTCGCATTGAGACAAATTTCTATAATGAATGTGTCTCTTGGAGACAGACTTTCTATAAAGAAAATGTCTCTCTTGGAGACTACCTTTCTATAAAGAAAATGTGTCTGTTGGAGACAAATTTTTAGAACGAAAATGTGTTTTTTTGATGAAATTTTCTTTAAAGGAAACGTGTATCATTGAGAAAAATTTTCTATAGTGAAAACATGTCTCATTGAGACTAATTTTCTGCAAAGGAAATGTGTTGTCTTGGAGACAAAGTTTCTATAAAGAAAACACGTCTCATTTTCTATAAAGAAAATGTGGTTCTTTTGAGTGAAAATTTCGTTAAAGAAAACGTCTCTCTTAGAGACAAATTTTCTATAAAGAAAGTGTGTCTTTTCAAGACAAATTTTTTACAAAAAATAGTCTCATTGAGATAAATTTTTTTGTAAGAAAATATGTTTTTTGAAGACAAACTTTCTATAAAGGAAACATGTCTCATGTTCTGTTCCATTTCTGTAAAGCGAATGTGTCTCTGGGAGACAAAATTTCTACGAAGAAAATGTATCTATTTGAGTGAAATTTTCTTTAAAGAAAACGGTGTGTCTTAGAGACAAATTTTCTATAAAGAAAAAGAGTCTCATTGGGAAAAAATTTCTATAAAGAAAATATGTCTCATTTGGACAATTTCTTTAAAGAAAATGTTTCTCTTTGAGACAAATTTCTAAAAGAAATTTATTATATTGAGAAAATTTTCTATAAAGAACTGTGTTTCTTTTGTACAATTCTTTGTATCAAAATTTATATTCTATAAAGAAAATTAACTTTTTATTAACATTTTAGTTTTATGTCATCATTTGCACTATTTTGTTAAATTCCAAATAGATTCCTCTAAAAGGCTTTAGTTTAGGAACTGGTTTCCAATGTTATAGTTTTTTTTTTGTAAAATTTCAACATTAAGTTCAAGGAGAGTTTCAATTACAAATAGAAATTGTTAAAAAAATCATTAAATTTATTGTATGCTGTTTTTAAAAGAATATTAGTTATTTAGGAAAAAATATCATGTACAATTTTAATTAAAAATTTTAATTAATTTTTCTATGGCATGAAACTGTAACACATTAAATTTTTTATAATTGAAATCAGTTTATAATAATCAATTCAATCGCCGTTATTTATTAATAATTTTATGCACGTTAAATATTTAATCGACCATTTGAAATTCACACAAAACAATAAATTAAATTAAAATTAACGATTTGAAAAAAAAAAAACGATATTATGGGAAATTGATTAAAATATTTATTGTTTTATTATTTTTAGTATTTTTATAGTGAATGTTTTATTTTGGTAAACTCATAATGCATTAACTAGCTTTGCCAAATTTTAATGCAAAATATTTATTTATTTCGAATTCATGCTTCAATACTTTTTCTTCAAATTGATTTCATTTTTGTATAATTTTTTTCTTAAATTTTTTATCACTTAAAGTACTCATTCCATATTCTTTTTAATAGGCTTTTTCTAAGTTAAAATTTTAATATTTATTTTTTTTTTTTAAATCCCCTCTAGAGTCTCGTTTCAAAATGCGCGCTTATTAACTTTTACGTGCTGATTTGCGCCATGTGTTACGTTTTTACTGTTCGTCCGTTTAAGTTAAGATTTTCATTGAAGATGTGATCACTTTTTTTTCTCTAAATCATTGCAATTTGTTGCTGTTTTTTCTTTACTTTTCTTATCTTATTTTTATATACAATATTTTACTCAATGTTGTTGTTGAATTTTCTTACAGTTATCCCTTGAAAAGCAGAGAAATTAATCGTTTGAAATTTTTTCTCTTTTCCTCCTCATCATTCTCAATCAGTATGCCAGGAGATTTTTTTCAGAAATCCCTACGCTTATGAGAAAAAATCCCTTTTTTCCCTACACCCACTTTTTTATTTCCCATACATTTTTCCCTACACTACTTTTTTCCATTTTTCCAAGTTTATCTTAAAAAAATACAAAAATACCTAAAAAACTAAAATATTAGCTGTTTTATAATATACATATATATATGTTTTTTTTTTGTTAATTTTTAGGAATGAAGTTTCTAAATTTAAACTTTTTACTATTTCAATTTTACATCATACAAATCTTCCAACCTGACTCTTCAGTTAGATTAAAAAAAACAAGACAATTGAGAGATTTATGGCAGTATCACGATTCGATGTATAAAAATTTATTTTATGTGCCTCCCAACAAAAAAATTTCATAAAATTAATTATTTTTAAATAAGGTTTACTTTTGCGTTTACTTTTGCGGTTTACTTTTATAAATTTTCAGAACATTAATTCATTTTTTTCAATCCTGAGTTACTGCATTAAGCCCCCGACTACTCTATCTATAAGGAGTCAGAATATATCGCCCTACAGGATTGGCCATAATCCAAAAAAGTCGTTTCAAGAAAAATGGATATGAATATTTAATGACATTTAACTATTTTGTAATAACTTTTAAACAAATCAAGGGTTTTAAAATCCAGATTCAGATAGTTGAGTTTAATATGTTTCTCATATAAATTGAAATTAAATTTTAGTTGTCTAATATTCACGAAAACGTGGGTTTTAGTTTTACGTTTACAAAAATCGATTTCACATCGAAAATAATAGACATATTTGAAATTTGATAAATCTATATGAAAGATTTTAGTATGTCGCATGTTTTTGAGACCTCAGTTCAAGAAACCCGAATTTTGGATTATGCCAGGCTTGTAGCGATATGTAGGTACACATATTGTAGAAATTACAAGCGGAATTTTTACTAACGATACACTTAAAATTGATTTCATTTTTAATTTTAAAGTTTAATACATGAAAGAGTATATTTTTAGTTGATAAAAACTATGAAATTGAAAAAATCCCTACAACTTGACAATAGTAAGAAATCTTTCCCTTTTTCCCTACACGTGAAATTTTTGAAAAAATCCCTACAAAAAGGGAAAAATCCTACACTTGGCATCACTGTTCTCAATAGGTAAGTGTATTTCTATAATATTATTTTCTATAGAAAAATAGTATTTTTGAGAAAAATGTGTTACTTAAAGACAAATTTTCCATAGAGAAGCTCAACCTTTCTTTAGAGAACATATGCTTTTTGAAAAAACTCTAAGGGAAAATATGTCTCTCTGAGAGAATGTTTCTGTAAAAAATATGCCTCAATGTTAAAAGTTTTCTATAAAGAAGATAAGTCTCAATGAGACAAATTTTCTATAAAGGAAATAAGTTTCAAGAGACAAATTTTCTATGAGACAAATTTTCTATAAAGAAATAAGTCTCAATGAGACAAATTTTCTATAAAGAAAATAGTCTCAATGAGACAATTTTCTATAAAGAAATAAGTCTCAATGAGACAAATTTTCTATAGAAAATGTCTCAATTAGACAAATTTTCTATAAGAAAATGTCTCATGAGACAATTTTCTATAAAGAATAAGTCTCATGGACAAATTTTCTATAGAAAATGTCTCATTGGACTTTTCTTTATAGAAAATTTGTCTCATTGAGACTTATTTCTTTATAGAAAATTTGTCTCATTGAGACTTATTTTCTTTATAGAAAATGTCTCATTGAGACTTATTTTCTTTATAGAAAATTTGTCTCATTGAGACTTATTTCTTTATAGAAAATTTGTCTCATTGAGACTTATTTTCTTTATAGAAAATTTGTCTCATTGAGACTTATTTTCTTTATAGAAAATTTGTCTCATAGAAAATTTGTCTCTTTGAAACTTATTTCCTTTATAGAAAATTTGTCTCATTGAGACTTATCTTCTTTATAGAAAACTTTTTAACATTGAGGCATATTTTTTTTACAGAAACATTCTCTCAGAGAGACATATTTTTCCCTTAGAGTTTTTTCAAAAAGCATATGTTCTCTAAAGAAAGGTTGAGCTTCTCTATGGAAAATTTGTCTTTAAGTAACACATTTTTTCTCAAAAATACTTATTTTTCTATAGAAAATAATATTATAGAAATACACTTACCTATTGAGAACAGTGATGCCAAGTGTAGGGATTTTTCCCTTTTTGTAGGGATTTTTTTAAAAAATTTCACGTGTAGGGAAAAAGGGAAAGATTTCTTACTATTGTCAAGTTGTAGGGATTTTTTCAATTTCATAGTTTTTATCAACTAAAAATATACTCTTTCATGTATTAAACTTTAAAATTAAAAATGAAATCAATTTTAAGTGTATCGTTAGTAAAAATTCCGCTTGTAATTTTTACAATATGTGTACCTATGTACATATCGCTACAAGCCTGGCATAATCCAAAATTCGGGTTTCTTGAACTGAGGTCTAAAAAACATGCGACATACTAAAATCTTTCATATAGATTTATCAAATTTCTAATATGTCTATTATTTTCGATGCGAAAACGATTTTTTGTAAACGTAAAAACTAAAACCCACGTTTTCGTGAATATTAGATAACTAAAAATTGAATTTCAATTTATATGAGAAACATATTAAACTCAACTATCTGAATTTGGATTTTTAAAATCCCTTGATTTGTTTAAAAGTTATCAAAGAAAATAGTCATTAAATATTCTTACCCTTTTTTCTTGAAACTACTTTTTTGGATTATGCCAATCCTGTAGGGCGATATATTCTGACTCCTTATAGATAGAGTAGTCGGGGGCTTAATGCAGTAACTCAGGATTGAAAAAAATAATTTCATGTTCTGAAAATTTATAAAAGTAAACCGCAAAAAGTAAACGCAAAAGTAAACCTTATTTAAAATAATTATATTAAATTTTATGAAATTTTTTGTTGGGGGCACATAAAATAAATTTTTAACATCGAATCGTGATACTGCCATAAATCTCTCAATTGTCTTGTTTTTTTTAATCTTAACTGAAGAGTCAGGGTTGGAAGATTTGTATGATGTAAAATTGAAAGTAAAAATTTAAATTTTAGAAACTTCATTCCTAAAAATTAAACAAAAAAAAAAACATATATATATGTATATTATAAAACAGCTAATATTTTAGTTTTTTATGTTATTTTTGTATTTTTTTAAGATAAACTTGGAAAAAATGGAAAAAAGTAGTGTAGGGAAAAATGTAGGGAAAATAAAAAGTGGGTGTAGGGAAAAAAGGGATTTTTTCTCATAAGCGTAGGGATTTCTGAAAAAAATCTCCTGGCATTACTGATTGAGAATGATGAGGAGCTGAAAAGAGAAAAAATTTCAAACGATTAATTTCTCTGCTTTTCAAGGGATAACTGTAAGAAAATTCAACAACAACATTGAGTAAAATATTGTATATAAAAATAAGATAAGAAAAGTAAAGAAAAACAGCAACAAATTGCAATGATTTAGAGAAAAAAAGTGATCACATCTTCAATGAAAATCTACACTTAAACGGACGAACAGTAAAAACGTAAACATGGCGCAAATCAGCACGTAAAAGTTAATAAGCGCGCATTTGAAACGAGACTCTAGAGGGGATTTAAAAAAAAAAAAATAAATATTTAAAATTTTAACTTAGAAAAAGCCTATTAAAAAGAATATGGAATGAGTACTTTAAGTGATAAAAAATTTAAGAAAAAAATTATACAAAAATGAAATCAATTTGAAGAAAAAGTATTGAAGCATGAATTCGAAATAAATAAATATTTTGCATTAAAATTTGGCAAAGCTAGTTAATGCAATTATGAGTTTACCAAAATAAAACATTCACTATAAAAATACTATAATAAATAATAAAACAAATAAATATTTTAATCAATTTCCCATAATATCGTTTTTTTTTTTTCAAATCGTTAATTTTAATGTTAATTTATTGTTTTGTGTGTGAATTTCAAATGGTCGATTAAATATTTAACGTGCATAAAATTATTAATTACATTAACGGCGATTGAATTGATTATTATAAACTGATTTCAATTATAAAAAATTTTAAATTGTGTTACAGTTTCATGCCATAGAAAAATTAATTAAAATTTTTAATTAAAATTGTACATGATATTTTTTCCTAAATAACTAATATTCTTTTAAAAACAGCATACAATAAATTTTAATGATTTTTTTTAACAATTTTCTATTTGTAATTGAAACTCTCCTTGAACTTAATGTTGAAATTTTACAAAAAAAAAAACTATAACATTGGAAACCAGTTCCTAAACTAAAGCCTTTTAGAGGAATCTATTTGGAATTTTAACAAAATAGTGCAAATGATGACATTAAAACTAAAAATGTTAATAAAAAGTTATATTTTCTTTATAGAATATAAATTTTGATACAAAGAAATTGTACACAAAGAAACACAGTTTCTTTATAGAAAATTTTCTCAATATAATAAATTTTCTTTTTAGAAAATTTGTCTCAAAGAGAAACATTTTCTTTAAAGAAAATTTGTCCAAATGAGACATATTTTCTTTATAGAAATTTTTTTCCCAATGAGACTCTTTTTCTTTATAGAAAATTTGTCTCTAAGACACACGTTTTCTTTAAAGAAAATTTCACTCAAATAGATACATTTTCTTCGTAGAAATTTTGTCTCCCAGAGACACATTCGCTTTACAGAAATGGAACAGAACATGAGACATGTTTCCTTTATAGAAAGTTTGTCTTCAAAAAACATATTTTCTTTACAAAAAAATTTATCTCAATGAGACATATTTTCTTTGTAAAAAATTTGTCTTGAAAAGACACACTTTCTTTATAGAAAATTTGTCTCTAAGAGAGACGTTTTCTTTAACGAAATTTTCACTCAAATAGACACATTTTCTTTATAGAAAATGAGACGTGTTTTCTTTATAGAAACTTTGTCTCCAAGACACACATTTCCTTTGCAGAAAATTAGTCTCAATGAGACATGTTTTCACTATAGAAAATTTTTCTCAATGATACACGTTTCCTTTAAAGAAAATTTCACTCAAATAAACACATTTTCGTTCTAAATAATTTGTCTCCAACAGACACATTTTCTTTATAGAAAGGTAGTCTCCAAGAGAGACATTTTCTTTATAGAAAGTCTGTCTCCAAGAGACACATTTTCATTATAGAAAATTTGTCTCAATGCGACACATTTTCTTTAAAGAAAATTTGTCTCAATCTTCATAGAAAATTTGTCTCAATCAGACACATTTTCTTTATAAAAAACTTGTCTCAATGAGACACATTTTCTTTATAGAAAACTTGTCTCAATGAGACACTTTTTCTTTATAGAAAACTTGTTTTAATGAGATGTGTATTCTTCATAGGAAATTTGTCTCATTGAGGCACTTTAGAAAATTGGTGTTAATGAGACACATTTTCTTTATAGAAAATTTGTCTTAATGAGACACATTTTCATTACAGAAAACTTGTCTCAATGAGACACATTTTCCTTACAGAAAACTTGTCTCAATGAAACACATTTTCTTTCGTCTCAATGAGACACATTTTCTTTATAGAAAATTTGCTCATTGAGACTTTTTTCTTTATAGAAAATTTGTCTCATTAAGACATATTTTCTCTACAGAAAATTTGTCTCGCTGAGACATGGTTTCTTTACAGAAAATTTGTCTCAATGGTTGTTGCTTTCTTTGTAGAAAATTTGTCTCAATGAGACATATTTTCTTTATAGAAAATTTGTCTCAATAAGACATGTTTTCTTTATAGGAAATATGTCTCATTGAAGGACTTTTTCTCTATAGAAAATTTGATTCAATGGAATATATTTTCTTAATAGAAAATTAGCTTATTGAGACTATTTTTCCTTATAGAAAATTTATCTCATTGAGACATTTTTTCTTTGTAGAAAATTGTTCTCATTAAGACATATTTGCCTTATAGAAAACTTGTCTCATTGAAACATATTTTCCTTATAGAAAATTTGCTCATTAAGACACATTTTCCTTATAGAAAATTTGCCACATTAAAACATATTTTCTTTATAGGAAATTTGCTCATTAAGACACTTTTTCTCTACAGAAAATTTTTATATATAAATTTTGTCTGAATGTGCTATGTACATTTTCCCTTACATTTCTAACAAAAATTTATGGAAAATTTTCTATAAACAAATTGCACAAAAATCTAAACAAACATCATATCAACTAAACAATATGAAATGTTTATAAAAATGCTGGAAAAATTCAACAAAAATAACACTAGATTTTGTGGCCATTTTTTTTTAAATCTACGACAAATACAATGTATGAAAAATTAAAATTATAAAAATATTGTTCATAAATTTCAAAAAAGATGTTCTCTTTTCTTATTTTAAAAATAATACAAAATTTATCATTATTAGATTAAATTAAGTGTATTAAATGTTCAACTCAAAAGATTTGTCATCATAATTTCAAAATAACACAATTATTCATGAAACGAAAGAAAAACAATTTAAATGTATTTGTGGAAAAATTATAATGAGATACGAATTTTTATTTTGCATTATAGAATTTTTGAAAGATATACGATAGAAATATTTTCTCATTTTTTATAGATATATGTATACCTGAGGCATTCTGATGATGATAAAGATGCATTTTGGCATAGAAATTAAAAACATCTTTCCAAATGAATAATCAAGGAGGAAAAAATCGGTATGAGAGCGAATTTAAAGAGCTCTACTTGGTTTCAGAAAGGATTTTAGATAATAATAGGAATTGAGTTAGGGAAGATTTCGGTCCAGTTGTATATTGTAAATTGATTTTGTTTTTAGTTTTAAATATAGTTTTCTTTAGTGCTAAATGTTGTTTTTAATTAAAGTTAAATTGATTTCATGTTTTTTTTTCATTTACATTTTCTTATTTTTAGTTTATCATGTGTTGTAGGGTATTTGGGTTTAAAATTTATTGTCAAAAACATCGAAATTTTTATTAAAAAGAAAAACAAGCGTTTTCTTTTTTCGTTACATATGTATAAATTTAATGTTTCACTGCTCGTTTTAAACATCCCCCACACAAAATAATAAAAAAATATTTTAAAAATGAATATTTATGTTCGATATATTTATAATAGAAAGTTTTCCTAAACGAAAAATTTTAAGAAAAATTTGTTCTAAATGATGATCAGTAGATACAGTGGGACATTTATATAAATAGATTATAATAAAATGTTTAATGTCACGATTCAACTAAACATTTTCTAACGGAAATGTTCTCTTAATTGTTCTAGAGAGAGACACATTTTCGTTGTCTCAAAGAGATATATTTTCTATAAAAAATTTGGCTCAATAAGACACATTTTCTTTATAGAAGATTTGCCTCAAACTCAAATTTTCTTTATAGAAAATTTGTCCCAAAGAGACACATTTTCTTCTTGGAAAATTTGTCCCAAAGAGATACATTTTCTTCTCAAAAAGTTTGTGCCAAAGAGACGCAATTTCTTCTAAAAAAATTTGTCCCAAAGAGAAACATTTTCTTCATAGAAAATTTGTTCCAAAGAGACACATTTACTTCTTAAAAATTCGTCCCAAAGACAAATATTTTCTTCAAAGAAAATTTGTCTCTTAAAGACACATTTACTTCTTAAAAAATTTGTCTCAAAGAAATAGAAAATTTATTCCAAAGAGACATATTTTCATTATAGAAAGTTTGTATCAAAGAAACACATTTTCTTATTAAAAAACTTGTCCCAAAGTGACACATTTTCTTCATAGAATATTTGTCCCAAAGAGGCACATTTCTTCTTAGAAAATTTGTCCCGAAGAGACATATTTTCTTCATAGAAAATTTGTTCCAAAGAGACACCTTTTCTTCATAGAAAATTTATCCCAAAAAGACACATTTTATTCGAAGAAAATTTGTTCCACAGAGACACATTTTCTTCTAAGAAAATTTGTCCCGAAGAGACATATTTTCTTCATAGAAAATTTGTTCCAAAGAGACATATTTTCTTCATAGAAAATGTAACCCAAAGAGACATATTTTCTTCATAGAAAGTTTGTTTCAAAGAGACACTTTTTCTTCAAAGAAATTTGTTCCAAAGAGACACATTTTATTCGAAGAAATTTTGTTCCACAGAGACACATTTTCTTCTAAGAAAATTTATCCCAAAGAGACATATTTTATTCGAAGAAAATTTGTCCCGAAGAGACATATTTTCTTCATAGAAAATTTGTTCCAAAGAAACACATTTTCTTCATAGAAAATGTATCCCAAAGAGACATATTTTCTTCATAGAAAGTTTGTTTCAAAGAGACACATTTTCTTTAAAGAAATTTGTTCCAAAGAGAGACATTTTCTTCATAGATAATTTGTGCCAAAGAGACACACTTTTTCATAGAAAATTTGTCCCAAAGAGACACATTTTCTTTTTAGAAAATTTGTCCCAAAGAGACACATTTCTTTTTAGAAAATTTGTCCCGAAAATTTGTCTCAAAAAGACAAATTTTCCTCATAGAAAATGTATCTCAAAAAACACACTCTCTCAATAGAAAATTAGTTTCAAAGAGACACATTTTCTTTACACAAAACTTCCCTGAAAGAGACACCTATTCTTTATACAACACTTTTCTCAAAGAGATACATTTTCTTTATAGAAAATGTTCATCGAAGGAACATAATGTCTTGAAACAAAGTTTGTCACAAAACGGCACATTGTCTTTATAAAAAATTTCTCTCAAAGAGACACGATTTCGTTAAAGAAAATTATGCTCAATGATATACATTTTCTTTATAGAAAAATGTTCTCCTAGAAACTCATATTATTTAGAGAAATTTCGGCTCAATTAAACACACTTTCTTTAAAGAAATTTTCTCTCAATTAAACCTACTCCCTTTATAGTAAATTTATCTTAATTTAACTCCTTCAACCTTCGTTTACAAATAATTTTTACCCCCCCAATATTTCCTTTATTCAGTTCCCACTGTTATATTTTCCTTTTCAAACAAACTATACACAGTGTTTTCTTCTTTTATTTTATTTAAAATTTTATTTCTTATTTTCAAAAAAAAAAAAAATTTTTTTGTATCTTTTCTATTCTGTGCAATGTTGAAAAATACGTGTCAAAAATAAATCAACATTTATTTTTAGTTACCAACTCACAGCCGAATCCTGTACGAGTGCTATACGATGTAAAAAAAAATCGTGTGGGTTTTTTCAATATTTTTTTAGAGTGAATGCTACTGCAGGAGAGTGAATAAGAGCGCAAAAGAGTTTAGTAATGATGACAATATTATTTTGAAAACTATTTGAAATGAGTAAGATTTGAAATGCTCTCGATATGAATGAAAAGACAAAGGCAAAATGATGTGACGATGATGGAATAAGATGTTCGATTGCAAAATATATAGATTTTCTGATATCATTTATAGATATAGAAAGATTGCTTGTTGTTTAAACATTATATCGGAATGTTTTCCTGGGACTAAATACAAAATGAGAAATATTTTCTATAAAGAAGATGGGTCTCTTTGAGATAACTTTGATATAAAAAGAAATGTGTCTCTTTTAGACAGATTTGCTACAAAGATATTATGTCTATTTGAGGCAGAATTTCTATAAAAAAATGTGTCTGCTAGAAATACATTTTCCGTAAAAAAAATACATATATCTCTCAGACAGTTTCTTTATGAAGATAATCTACTTCTACTTTTGAAAAAAATGTCTAAGAAGTAAAAGTGTGCACTTGACACATAATTTCTATGAAGAAAACGCTCCCTTTGAGACTAATATTATGTAAAGAAAATGTGTCTCTTTGTGGAAATTTCTCTATGAAGAAAACTTGGCACTTTAAGACAATTTTTTTTTATAAAGAAAATTAGTAATTTGAGTAAATTTTATCTCTCTCTCTCTCTCTTTTAGACAAATTTTTAATAAAGAAAATGTTTATCTCTGAGTTAGATTTCTATTAAGGAAATGTGACTCCTTGAGATAGTCCATTCTATAGTCCAGTCTATTGTCTAGTCTATAGTCTAGTCTACAGTCTAGTCTAAAGTGTAGTCTGTAGTATAGTCTATAGTCTAGTCTAAGTCTATAGTCTAGTCTATAGTCTAGTCTATAGTCTAGTCTATAGTCTAGTCTAGTCTAGTCTATAGTCTAGTCCTATAGTCTAGTCTATAGTCTAGTCTATAGTCTCTAGTCTATAGTCTAGTCTATAGTCTAGTCTATAGTCTAGTCTATAGTCTAGTCTATAGTCTAGTCTATAGTCTAGTCTATAGTCTAGTCTATAGTCTAGTCTATAGTCTAGTCTATAGTCTAGTCTATAGTCTAGTCTATAGTCTAGTCTATAGTCCTAGTCTATAGTCTAGTCCTATAGTCTAGTCTATAGTAAGCTAGTCTATGAGTCTAGTCTATAGTCTAGCTATAGCTAGTCCTATTCTAGAGTCTAGTCTATAGTCTAGTCTATAGTCTCGTCTATAGTCCTAGTCTAGTCGTATAGTCCTCTAGTCTATAGTCTAGTCTAGTCTATAGTCTAGTCTATAGTCTAGTCTATAGTCTAGTCTATAGTCTAGTCTATAGTCTAGTCTATAGTCTAGTCTATAGTCTAGTCTATAGTCTAGTCTATAGTCTAGTCTATAGTCTAGTCTATAGTCTATACTCTAGTCTATACTCTAGTCTATAGTCTAGTCTATAGTCTAGTCTATAGTCTAGTCTATAGTCTAGTCTATAGTCAAGTCTATAGTCTAGTCTATAGTCTAGTCTATAGTCTAGTCTATAGTCTAGTTTATAGTCTAGTCTATAGTCTAGTCTATAGTCTAGTCTAAAGTCTAGTCTATAGTCTAGTCTATAGTCTAGTCTATAGTCTAGTCTATAGTCTAGTCTAAAGTCTAGTCTATAGAGTAGTCTAGTGTAGTCTAAAGTCTAGTTTATAGAGTAGTCTATAGTCTGTAGTCTATCTATCTATCTATCTATCTATCTATCTATCTATCTATCTATCTATCTATCTATCTATCTATCTATCTATCTATCTATCTATCTATCTATCTATCTATCTATCTATCTATCTATCTATCTATCTATCTATCTATCTATCTATCTATCTATCTATCTATCTATCTATCTATCTATCTATCTATCTATCTATCTATCTATCTATCTATCTATCTATCTATCTATCTATCTATCTATCTATCTATCTATCTATCTATCTATCTATCTATCTATCTATCTATCTATCTATCTATCTATCTATCTATCTATCTATCTATCTATCTATCTATCTATCTATCTATCTATCTATCTATCTATCTATCTATCTATCTATCTATCTATCTATCTATCTATCTATCTATCTATCTATCTATCTATCTATCTATCTATCTATCTATCTATCTATCTATCTATCTATCTATCTATCTATCTATCTATCTATCTATCTATCTATCTATCTATCTATCTATCTATCTATCTATCTATCTATCTATCTATCTATCTATCTATCTATCTATCTATCTATCTATCTATTCTATCTATCTTATCTATCTATCTATCTATCTATCTATCTATATCTATCTTCTATCTATCTA
Organism: Lucilia sericata; assembly: GCF_015586225.1. Classification (NCBI taxonomy): domain Eukaryota; kingdom Metazoa; phylum Arthropoda; class Insecta; order Diptera; family Calliphoridae; genus Lucilia; species Lucilia sericata. Next base: position 13,742 of record NW_023996757.1, read on the forward strand.
TCTTTTATCCTATCTATCTATCTATCTATCTATCTACTACTATCTGTCTCTCAGTCTGCTGTCTGTCTATCTGTCTGTCTGTCTGTCTGCCGTCTATCCGTCCGTTTGTCTGTTTGTCCGTCTATCCGTCCGTTTGTCTGTCTGTCCGTCTGTCCCTCCGTCCGTCTGTCTCTGTGTGTCCCTCTAAAATTTGTTCGGTTTTCAGGATAATTTGATGCAATTTGACACGCGGTGAAATCCTTACTCCAAATTTTAAGTGGATATAAAGCATATTTCCTCCTATCAAACTAACTTTAACTAATCTAATGCCCGCCAAATATTCTGTATGGTTTATTACTAAATTATTAAATTAATAATGATATCGTATAAAAAGTTTTATTAGTCAATTAGGAAATAAAGATAATGAAATCCATTAAAGCAACTAAGTAAGGAATATCGAAATAATTATATATCTAAAAAATATCCATTAAATGAAATTATTATAAAAATGAAATATTGTATAGAAACTGCATTTCTCTACATATTATGGGGGCAATGTATGTCATTCAACAATTATGACTAACAATTCAAAAAATATCCCACTTTTTAACTACCCCCTTAAACTGCTTAAACTGATGCAGAGGATGATTTCATTTGACTATATATTCTTTGTAGGAGGAATTTTATTACTTGCAACAATTTCTACCCAGTCATTTGACTTTTCAGAGAAAAATTTTTCACACATAATATCTCAACAACAAACACATGTGTTAAACTCTACGAAAAATATGCTAACGAATAGAAACGATTTAAAACGATTTAAAAAAAGCACACGCCTGAAATGCTCTCGCAAAAGATCGTTGAAAAATAAATGAGCTACAAGAGGAATTGTAGAAAAATTTTGTGGCATTCTTCGCTCGCACCTCAAAAACGATCGACGTCTTGGTTTCAGTCTCGGGGATTATGACTTGAACCAATTCTTATTGAAATAATATATATAGAAAATATTATATATATAGAAAGAATTATATTGAAGAAAAAAAAGAAGAAATTTAAAGTATACATAGAGTTATTTTTATACTAAAGTGAAAGAAGAAAATTAAAGTTTTTGAAAAAAAAGGAAATAATTTTTTTTATGAAAATATATATTTTACAACGAAAAGTGAGTGTTTTTTTGGTAAAAGGATAAAATAAAGAAATTTGAAAATTTTCAAAAGAAAAATTGATTTCGTAACAAGTAAAGAAAAGAAGAACAAAATTTTTCTTGCTGAAAATCTATAAAAAGAATTTTCTTTTTTTTTTTTTGACTGCGAAATAAAAACGATCAAACGTTAACGAAACGGAACGGTTAAGCGGTTAACGGTTAACGGTAATAAAATAACGGTTATAAGCTAAAGAAAATAAATGAAAATAAATTGTTTATATAAAAGGATTTTTTTATTATCCTTGTTTAATGAATGCTAAAACCAGGATTAAGCATAATTTAACAAGGCTAATAGGAATCAGAAATATATAATCATAAAGCGATCAAAATATTTTTTTTTTTTTTTTTTTTTTGAAATAAAAATTTTAATAAAATGAGTGATTCAGTGGATTAATCATAGGAAAAAGAAGAAAATTTTTGTATAATATATATTATTGATATATATATAACGACAACATAAAACTGAACATATCTAACATTAAAGTGGAAAGAAAATTTATACAAATACATTTAAACAAAAAATTCAATTTCTATATAGAAAAACGAAAAAAAGAAACACAAGAATAAGAGAAACGAAAAAAAAAGATTTCAAATAAATTAAAAATAGATTTTGAAAATTAAGAAGCCACCACCAACCTACCAACCAAGTGGTGAATGGTGACTGGTGTTAGTGCGGTGAATAAAAGAAGAAAATTTTTGCGCGCAAAAGAGATAGAAAATGCCTAAGACTCTTATGGAATAAACAAGGATAGCAGACAATTTAATACAATATTAAAACATTTTTATAAAAATAGAAAGAAAAGCTACATATAGTGGAGGAAAAATTTAAAAAAAAAATTTCAAAATCATAAAAAGTTTTTTTCTACTACTTAATAAGCTATTTCATTTATAATTAATATAAAAAGACAAGAGTGTGTGTTAAAAAAATCAAGTGTGTGTGTGTTCTATATACAAGAAAAAAATCTAGAAAATTCCTTTATAAAAAAAAATTCTTAAAATATTTCTATATTTCCTTTTTTCCCTTTTTTTCATTTCCTAGCCCATTTAACGAAGTTTTATATCTTTAATCAAAGAGAAAAAAGTATTTAGAAAAAAAAGCTAAATTTAAAAAAATAAAATATTTAATTTAAAAAAAAAAACAACAACAAAAAGTCATAAAAGCAGCTTTAAAAGTGCAACATATAAAACACACGCCTTTTAGCGTGTTTGTTTTTGAATTTTGTTTTGTTATTTTTTATGTGTTATATAACGAATTAAAATAAAGAAAAATATGCAACGACAAAATCCGAATCCACAACAACAACAAATGTACCAGCAGCAACAACAACAACAACAGCTGCAACAACATCATGAACAACAATTCATGCATCAACAGCATCAAGAAATGCATCAACAACAAACCATAAGCCGCAGTGAACATCATCATGTTCAAAGGAGTCAAGTAACCACCCAACAAAGAGGTCAGTTATCTGCTCACGAAATCATTCCACAAACATTCTCTCAGCAATCATTAAATCTTTGATCCTTAATATTGTTGCTTTGCTCTCCGTTATTATTTCCTGTTTACTCTTTTGTGATTTTTTTTCTCATTTCCTGTGTGTTAGTAAACCGGAAATGCTTATGAAAAGGATTTGAATTTGATTTTTTTTCTTCTTTATTTCTTTTCATTGACCCAATTAAATTGAGGTTAAATATAATGTAAACTATAAAAATAAATTATGACTAATATAGCAGATACATCATGGATAGATAAATAATAATATTTTGATGAGAAAATCGAGAAAATTATGAAAAATTTTAAAACAAACAAAAATTTAAACCAATTATAACAAATTGTTTTTGTTTTTCAATAGAAATTTGAAATAATTTTTTTTTTAATTTTTTAAAATTAACAAAAAAAAAATTTTTTGTGATCGAACAGACCTATTATTTGTTTTTTTATTGTAAAAAAAAAAATTTATAAAAAAATTTATTAAAAATAAATTTAAAATTATTAAAAAATTAAAATATTTTTAAAATTTTTTTTGGAAAAAATAATTTTAAAGTTTATTACAAAAACATTAAAATATATATTAAGTTTTTTGGATTTTTTCCGATCTGTGGAATAATATTATTAATTAAATATTCTACTGGCTTGAGTTCGAGTCCCACTTGGGAATAATTTTTATTCAGCTCGAGCCTGAAAAATATTCAATTAATAAATCTAAAGAATAATAAAAATTTCATTAAAAAATTAAACTTTTTAAAAACTTAATTTGAATTTTAAAAATTTATTATTAAACTATTATTATTTAATTAAAAATTCTTTTTATTAATAAATCAAAATTTTTAATTTAATTTATTAAAAATTTAAAAAAATAGTTAAAAAAAGATTTTTTTAAATTTTCTCATAATGAATTGGATAAAATTTTAGTATCTGCCTTAGTATAGTTTTCCGAAAACGATTCTGTCTACATAGTCAGAGCGGAAACTCATAATTAGTTTAAAACCCATTAGATTTCAAAATAAGAGCTTTTACAAATAAGCTTTATGACAAATAAAGGACTCTTTAAATTTAGAACATTTATTCCTAATTATCATCAAATCCAATTGAATTTGTCAATGGTATTCAAAACTACTATTAGGATATAATAGGAAAGTTTAAAAGAAGAAGAAGAAGAGACCAATCGAACTAAATGATCATAAGAAATAAGAATGAAGTACTAAGCTTTTCGTTGGAAACGATCATAATTTTAACATTTAATTAAAGAAAATAGTTTTTGTTAGAGATCAAGTACCTAATTCTCAACTAGATATTCTCGATCGGGTAATATTGTTCGCGAAGTTCTTCTTTGAGATGATAGCATTCAATAAAGAACTTCTTAAAGTTAAGGGGTCCGGTCCCTATATAAACGTATTCATGATCGAGAAAAAATTTTGTTTGAGATTTAATATTAAATAAGAAATCTAGTTTATTTTTACTTAACATCAAAATCAAATTAATTTTCTATACAAAAGATCTTTTCACAATGAATTCGGGTGATATGGTCCCATCACATTTTAATTTGATTTCACGAATGAAATTTCTTTTCAATATGGAAAGTAACTCTTTAATATCAAAACTTTTAACAAATTTAATCATAAGACAAAGATCGCCAATGATTTAGAAAGTGGTTCGGATCAGTTTTGGTGTCTATAGGTATATAAATTTAATGGAATATAAAACGGGGGAACATTATATATCAATCGAAATTTTTTTATTTAAATTCGATTCGAAATTGATAAATCGGTAGTGAGATAAAAACTGCCTTCAACAACTTTACATATATATTTTAGGTCGAATACGAAAATATTGCTATAAAATCGTATAGTACGAAGGCTTTTTTACTTCAAAACTTGGATCAAAGAGATTAAAGATGCTGAAGTATAATTTACTAAAGTTTCACATCAACCTTAAACATCTATTAATCTTTAACAAAATTTGTATAAAATATGGTTACAAATTTGAAGTCTTTATTCAAAATCAATTTTTTATGGAAATTTCATTCTATAAGGGTCTTATTTATAAAATTTTTTCAAAGGTTTATAAATAAAATTTTCATACAGAATTTGTTCTATAAATCTTTGATAAATATTTATGAATAAGGCAGTAAACCTTTAGTAAGTTGTGGCTCTAATAGCTTAACAGTTAGTGTTGTAGTCTGTTAGACCGCAAATGGTGGGTTCGATTCTCACCGGAGACATAGGTAAAGGAGCTCACAATAGGTTCGATGGAGGTCTAGATGTATTTTTTTAGGATGTAACATATATCTTCTTTTCAAACTATTTACTAAAGTAGTAATAAAATAAAAAGGTGGTTATAAATATTAAGACTCGAAGGACCATAAATAATAAAAAAAACCTGTAACACTGAAATATGTACATTTATCGAATAATTACATTCGTTCTACTAAACTTACAAATTTCTAAAATATTGGAAAATTATTTAAACTTGGAAATAAAAAAATCAAAATATATTATAGTATTTCTGATTTAGAAAAATCAGTAGAATCTCTAAATTAATGGGAAAATAATTTTTAGTATTAATTTATAGTTATTTTATAGTGATTAAACCGATTAATCTATGTCCGTCTGTGTGTCTAAGAAGGTGATTAAACCGATCAAACTATGTCTGTCTGTCTGTCTGTCTGTCTGTCTGTCTGTCTGTCTGTCTGTCTGTCTGTCTGTCTGTCTGTCTGTCTGTCTGTCTGTCTGTCAGTCTGTCTGTCTGTCTGTCCGTCTGTGTGTCTGTTGAAATCAATCTTCTGCTAAAGTAATGGAAGAGTAGGAAAAATTAAATAAATTAAAATATACGATTCGACAAAGGCCCATATTTACCCCTGCCGAATCTTATTCTTTAAATCCTCAATATTTTTTAAGAATCCACATTTAATTTACAAATTTTTAATATAATATTATATTGTTAATATGCTTTTTATTAAATGACCCATTTTACTCCAGTAATAGAAAACCCGATTCAAATTTCATTAAAAATATTAAAAGTTTCACTAATCTTTAAAAACTAAAAATCGCTTGATATAATAAGTCTAAGACTGCAAGATATTCGAGTATTTTTCAACAATCTTATTAATTCCGTATAAATATTGGGTTCATAATCACTACAATGAAGACAAATGGAAAATCTAACAAGAAAAGTTAAAAAATCAGGGTCCAAAATCGGGCATTCGAAAGTGATAGAAATTTTTAATCTATTCAGGTTTCGAATGCCACAATTTGGCCCAGTTTTCTTATACATATATTGTTTAAGATCTATTGGAATTTATAAACCAAATTAAAATCACTTTCTCCAGCGAAATTTTAATATATTCTTCACTTATAACAGAAACAATGTATTTATTCCCCAAGAGAAAACAATTTTATCTCTATCACTAACAGATAAGATGGATTATCAAGATAATGACCTGGAAATTTTATCTATTATTTTCAAATTAACCAAAAAAAAAAAAAACAAAATTGCAATCAGTCACTTAAATTAGCAAGTTTAAAAGCAACGATCTTTAGAAAAAGAAAACAAAATCCCTCATAATTCCAAGAGTAAATATCACACAATTATACGTCAAAGCAATTGGCAAAAACAATACGAAATGCTAAACATCAAAAACGAAAAAAAGTACCAACAATATAAGTATAATAATCTTAAGGCCACTTATTAAACAGCAGTGCCAAAAACAGATTATTATCGGAAGATCTAAAGAATTGTACACAAATAAAGTACAACATTAATTTTAGTCAAGAATTTCCTCGCTGGGAATTAGAAAAAAGAAACAGAAACCAAAATACTGACATTTGCAATTACTCATACAGCGATATAAAAGAAAAACTCTTATAATGAACACAAAAACTGTTATACAGCGAAAGGAAAATCTTCGCAGATCAAGAGAGCAATTTTGAATAAAGTGCGCATGTACTTAGCTCATAGATTATTATAAACAGCTGTTTCGAAATTATCTCATACTCATATTTCTTTTTAGGAATTTTCTTAAGCAAATTCTAACTTTTATCTTTATCCAATTTTTTTTTGTTTACAGTGGAACAACATGGCGGCGGTTATGTACAACCAGCTTTGACACACATCTATGCTCAGGGCGACATCTCACCACCCGTATTCGAACAAATTTTCAAGAATGCCCGTTTCGCTCAAGGCGGCAATGCCTTGTTCGAAGGCAAACTTCGTGGCAATCCTAAGCCATTCGTAACATGGACCCGAAAAGGCGCACCACTTCTCGAGTCTCAAAAGTTCCGCATGAGCTATAATGAAGCCACCGGTGAGGTATCGCTGCTCATCAATCAAATTGGACCTGGCGATGAGGGTGAATACACTTGTACGGCTCGCAATCAATATGGTGAAGCCATTTGCAGTGTTTATATTCAACCAGAAGGCGCACCCATGCCTACCATCCAACCCATTCAGAAACAAATGGACAAGTCCATTTTCGCCAATGGTTATTCGTTCTCCTCCACCAAGGAAGAGTTCCGTGTGGATACCTTTGAGTATAGACTTTTGCGTGAAGTATCCTATAGAGAGGCCATTACACGTCGTTCGACTTACGAACAGGACTACTATTTATGCCAAGAATTGGATCGCTCTATGGGACCAGCTCATGCCCCACAAATTGCCCAGAAACCTCGCAACTCTAAACTGATTGAGGGTTCTGATGCTGTGTTCGCCGCAAAGGTTGGCTCCAATCCCAAGCCACGTTTGACTTGGTTCCACAATGGACAACGTTTGGTTCAATCCAATAAGTATGACATCTCATACTCGAGCGGTACAGCCACTTTGCGTGTTAAGAAAGCCAACATCAACGATGCTGGTCATTATACTTTGCTGGCAGAGAACACCCAAGGTTGTGTTGTGTCTTCTGCTGTGTTGGCCGTTGAGCCTGCTGCTGAGTCGGCCCATGAACCAAAACCTGTTGATGCTACGGCAGAACAGTTGGAAGCGGGCAAGGCTTTGCCACCCACTTTCGTTAAGTCCTACGGTGATCGCGAAATCACCGAAGGTCGTATGACTCGTTTCGATTGCCGTGTTACTGGCAATCCTTATCCTGAGGTATACTGGTTCATCAACGGTCGCCAGGTCAACGATGATGCCGCTCACAAGATTCTTGTCAACGAATCCGGTAGCCACTCGCTCATGATTACCAATGTCACTCGCTTGGATGCCGGCCGCTGTCCAATGTTTGGCTCGCAACAAGGCCGGTGAGGTTGCCATCGAGGCCCAGTTAAATGTGCTCGAGAAGGAACAAGTTGTCGCACCACAATTTGTTCAACGCTTCAGCACTATGACTGTGCGCGAGGGTGAACCTATTACCATGAGCGCCAATGCCATAGGTACTCCTATGCCTCGTATTACCCTGGCAAAAGGATGGTCAGCAAATTTCATCAACCGCTGAACGTTTTATTGGCATTGATGGTGGAGCTACCTGTTTGGAGATTCCACGTGTTAAAGCTTCCGATGCTGGCTGGTACCAATGTACTGCACAAAATATTGCCGGTTCTACAGCCAACCGTGCTAGACTCTATGTAGAAGTTCCCAGAGAACAACCACCCGTCGAACAGAGACGTCTTAATTTACCAAGACCCACGAAGATTATCGAACCAGAGTAAGTATTTGTTAAAAAATCAAACAAACGAATAGTTTTTCTATGTTATAAACTCCTTTACAGGCCCCAACCTGGTCCAGAATTATTTATTTGCGTCATGTTGAACGCGCTAAGCCTCATTTACGTCCTGGTGAGGAAGACCGTGTCTACCCACCGCCACAGTTCATTATACCACTACAAAATGTGCAACAAGTTGAAGGTGGCAAAGTTCATATGGAGGCCCGTATTGAACCTGTTGGCGACCCAACCATGGTCGTAGAAATGGTTCCTTAATGGTCCATCTTTGGCAGCTAGTAAGTCTTATACACTTTATAATCTTTTTAAACAGAGAACTTAACTTACGTTTCTTTTATTTAAAGGCTCTCGTGCTACCTCCGTATTCAAGTTCGGTTCATTGCTCTCGATTTGTTGAGCATTATGACCCACGATTCTGGTGAATACATGTGCCGCGTTACCAACGCTGCCGGTATGGCAGAATCTCGTGCCAACTCTCCGTTACCCAACGCCCTTCAATTGAGCAAACTTCTCAACATCCCAGCAGCTTGCAATACATCAATCAATTGGAGGATTATTCACGTTATCAACGTCAAGAAAGTTCCGAGGAACTTATGAATCAACCCCCTGTCTTCATCGCCCTCTTAAGGATTTGGGTGAATTCGAAGAAGGTAAAAATGTTCACTTTGAGGCTCAAGTTACTCCAGTCAACGACCCCACCATGCGTGTAGATGGTACAAGGATGGTCGTCCTATTACTGCCAGTTCACGCATTACAGCTATTTTCAACTTTGGCTATGTCTCTTTGAATATTTTGCATTTGCGTGCCGAAGATGCTGGCACATACACTGTACGCGCTGTCAACCTCATGGGTGAAGCCATTAGCTCATCTACCATTCGCGTACATATCAGATCTCAAGTTACCCGCTGATTTGGGTATTCCATGAGCAACAGCGTTACATCGAAAAGGTAGAAGAATTGGAAGGGCTATAGACAGTCTCAACAACGTCGCCATGCTCAGGAGGCACCCGAACCAATTGCTCCACCTCAATTCAAAACATCAAAATTCAAAATCAAGTGGATATGCGTGAAGGTGGACATGCCCACTTCGAGGCTCGTTTGGAACCTACCGGTGATTCTACTATGCGTGTAGAATGGTTCAGGATGGCCACCTTTGGAAGCCAGTTCGCGCAGCACCACCTTCTTTAACTTTTGGTTATGTTGCTCTTACCATAAGCAACTTACCATTTACGATGCTGGCACTTACACTTGCCGTGCCTACAATGCCATGGGTCAAGATATTACCCAGCCCAATTGACCGTCATCTCTTAAGAAGGAAAATCGTTTCCGAACTCTCACATCCGGTGGTTTGGAGAAGATCCAACATTTGGAAGACTCTTCCCGCTTACGCGGCCGCACTGAGGAAGAAGAGACTAAGATCACTCAAAATTCCTCGTTTCTTGGTCCCATGAAGGGTACCAATAAGATTATCGAGGGACAAAGGCCCATTTCGAAGCTCGTGTTGAGCCTCAAAGTGACTTGAGCATGAAAATCGAATGGTATCATAATGGTCGCGCCATTACTGCTGCAACCTTATTCAAATGTACTATGACTTCGGTTATGTTGCCTTGGACATTTCTCAAGTACGTGCTGAGGATGCTGGTGTTTATACCGTTGTTGCCAGAAACAAGTTAGGTGAAGCTCAATTGCAAGGAACGATGATAGTCGAAAGTAAGTATTATATTTCATTCGAAATACTACAGTCTAACTGATATTATTCTAATTCCCCTTACAGCTCGTTCCAGTATTGACACATCTAGCATGCACCGTGGTTTGTATGAAAAAACTCAACACTTGGAAAACAAGCAATTCGTTGAGCCTCACTATGATATCGAAGAAATTTCGAAATCTAAACCCATCTTTGTTCAACCACTGTCTGACCCCAAACCCATCCATGAGGGTAAGAACATCCATTTGGAATGCCGTTTGGAACCTATGGGTGATCCCACTATGCGTGTTGAGTGGTTCCAGAATGGTCGTCCCATAACTGTAGGATCTCGCTTCCGCACTTACTATGATTTCGGCTTTGTAGCTTTGGACATTATTCAAGCTACATCTGCTGATTCTGGTGAATATACTTGCCGTGCCACCAACCACTTGGGTTCAGCTCACACTTCATCGTGTGTTCGTGTTATTGATCGTTCTGATATTGTTACCGAAACTCAGAATGAAATGTCTTTGGAGCAAATTCAAATGTTGGAAGATGCCTCTCGCCGCCGTCATCATATGGAGGAGGAAATCACCGTCATGCAAGCTCCTCAATTCACCAGAGCTTTGCACAACATTGAAACCATGGAAGGTACCAATGTTCATTTGGAATGCCGCTTGCAACCTGTTGGTGATCCCAGCATGCGTGTTGAATGGTTCGTGAATGGCAAGCCCGTCAAGACTGGTCACCGTTTCCGTCCAGCTTATGAATTCGACTATGTAGCCCTTGATCTTTTGGGTTGTTATGCTGCTGACTCTGGCGTTTATACCTGTCAAGCCACAAATCAATTGGGCGAAGCTGTTACCTCTTGCTCCGTACGCATTATTGCCAAGAATGATTTGATTTTGGAAACTCAAAATGAGTCTGGTTTGCAAAAGATTGCTTACTTGGAAGACTCTTCCCGCTATCGCCGTAGCGAATTTGTCGACGAAGAAGTAGTAAACATTCGTCCTCGTTTCCTTACCCAACCCAAGAGTCTTAATAACATGCGTGAAGGTGGTCATGCTCACTTTGAATGCAAGATTGAGCCTGTTACCGATCCCAATCTTAAGGTTGAATGGTACAAGAATGGCCGTCCCATCACTGTGGGTCACCGTTTCCGTCCCATCCATGACTTTGGATATGTAGCCTTGGATATTGTTGATCTTATTGCCGAGGATTCTGGTGTTTACACTTGCCGTGCTGTCAACTTGATCGGTTCTGATGAAACTCAAGTGCAATTGCAATGCCGCAGCTCGGAACAAATTGTGACTGTTACACAAAATGAAGCTGGTTTGGAACAAATCCATTACTTGGAAGATCGTTCCCGGTACACTCGCCGTGAAGAAGTCGATGAGTCCACTAAACAAACTCCTGTCTTCACTACTTCCTTGAAGAATGTTGAAATCAAGGAAAATCAACGTGCCCACTTTGAGTGCCGTTTGATTCCAGTTTCGGATCCTACTATGCGTGTTGAATGGTATCACAACAACATGCCCTTGAAGTCCGGTTCTCGTTTCACCGAAACCAACAACTTTGGCTTTGTAGCTTTGGACATTATGTCCTGCTTGCCTGAAGATGCCGGTACTTACACTTGCCGTGCCTATAATGCTGTAGGTGAAGCCATCACCTCTGCTGTGGCTGTTGTTCACACCAAGAAGTCCATCTACTTGGAATCCCAACACGAAAGTGCTTTGCCTCGTTTGCAACATTTGGAAGATAGCAACAAACGTCAACGCATGAGTGCCCAGGAGGAAATTATTTCTCAAGCTCCAGTTTTCACTCTTCCTGTACGTGATTCCCGTGTTGCTGAGGGTCAAGCTGTACACTTTGAAGCCCGTTTGATTCCTGTTGGTGATCCTCACTTGAAGGTTGAGTGGTTGCGCAATGGTCAACCCATTGAAGCCTCCAATCGTATTACCACCATGCACGATTTCGGTTACGTTGCCCTCAACATGAAGTATGTTAACCCAGAAGATTCTGGTACTTATACATGCCGTGCTACCAATGAACTGGGTCAAGCTGTCACCTCTGCTTCATTGATTGTTCAATCTAAGACTTCCATCCAAATGGAAACTCAACATGAAGCTGCCATGCACAAGATCCATCAACTTGAAGATCATACTCGTTACCAACGCCGTGAAGAAGAGGAATATGTTGTAACTCAAGCTCCTCGCTTCGTTACCAAACTTATTGGCCCCAGCAATTTGGTTGAGGGACAAAGCGCTCACTACGAATGCCGTATTGAACCTTACCCTGATCCAAATCTTAAAGTTGAATGGTTGCACAATGGCAAGCCATTAAATACCGGTCACCGTTTCCGTACCACTTACGATTTCGGTTTCTCCGCTTTGGATATCTTAACAGTTTACGCTGAAGATAGCGGTGAATATACCTGCCGCGTTACCAACAACTTGGGTGAAGCTGTTAACTCCATTCGCTTGAATGTACAATCCAGATCATCCATCATTCAGGAGACTCAACATGAAGAAGCCTTGCAAAAGATTCAATACTTGGAAGATGAGTCTCGCTTCCAACGCAAGGTTGAAGAAGATCAATATATGACTGAACGTCCTCAATTTGGACGTCCTTTGCGTAATGCTAATACCAATGAAGGCAAGCCCGTACATTTGGAAGCCACTCTTACACCTGTAAACGATCCTACCATGAAGGTTGAGTGGTATTGCAATGGCATCCCAATCCAAACTGGCCATCGTTTCAAGACCACCTATGACTTTGGCTTTGTTGCCTTAGACATCTTGTATGCCCATGCTGAAGATACAGGAACCTACATGTGCAAGGCCAAGAATGCCGTAGGGGAAGCTGTCACGACTTGTGCTGTAAACGTAACAGGTAATTTTTTAACATACAAAAAAATTATAAATCATGAACAATTATTAACATTTTATTATAAACTTCTTACAGCAAATAAGACATTGGATCTCGACACTCTTGATGCCGAGCGTTTGGAAAAGATTCGTCAATTGGAAAGCTATGCTGCACCCAAGAAGGTCGAAGTTGAAGAGAAGGGTCAAAAGCCCATCTTCTTAACTCCTCTTAGCAATTTGGAACATCTCAAGGAAGGCGAACACGCTCATTTGGAGTGCCGTGTCGAACCAATTAATGACCCTAATTTGAAGATTGAATGGTTCTGCAATGGTAAACAATTGCCTTTGGGCCATCGTTACAGAACAACACATGATTTCGGTTATGTTGCCTTGGACATTCTCTACGTCTATGGCGAGGATACTGGTACTTACATGTGCAAGGCTACCAATTTGCTCGGCGAAGCTGTCAACACCTGCAATGTTCGTGTTTTGAACCGCCGCAGCATGATTTTGGATACTCAACATCCTGATGCTTTGGAAAAGATTCAAAAACTCGAATCCAAGGTAGTTACAACACGTACTGAGGTTAGCGATCAACCCATTAGCCCACCACATTTCACCGCTGAATTGCGTGGTACCACCGAAATCTACGAGGGACAAACCGCTCACTTTGAAGCTCAAGTACAACCTGTACATGATCCTAATTTGCGCATTGAATTCTATCACAACGGAAAACCTTTGCCATCAGCTTCTCGTTTCCATATCACATTTGACTTCGGCTATGTCGCTTTGGATATTACCCATGCCGTAGCTGAAGATGCTGGTGAATATTCCGTTCGTGCCGTTAACGCTTTGGGTCAATGCGTATCATCGACCAATTTACGTGTTATTGCTCGTGGTACTATCATCTCCGAAACACAACATCCTGAAGGTTTGGAAAAGATTCGTAAATTGGAATCGACCGCTCCATTCCAACGTCCTGAATTGGAAACACCTGGTACTAGACAACGTCCCGTATTTACTCAACCCTTACAAAACATTGACCGCATTAATGAACATCAAACTGCTCACTTCGAGTGCCGTTTGATTCCAGTTGGTGATCCCAATCTTAAGGTCGAATGGTACCGTAACGAAAAGGTCATTGAAGACAGTTCTCGTATTACCAAACAACACGATTTCGGCTTTGTTTCTTTGGACATTTCTCACATTCGCAAGGAAGACGAAGGTGTTTACATGTGCCGTGCCGTCAATCCTCTTGGCGAGGCTGTTACCACTGCCTCTATGCGCGTTGTTTCTGAAGCTAGTATCCAAATGGATACTCAACATCCCGACAGTATCAGCCGTATTCATCAATTGGAGCGTCCATCTGCACCTCGCCCCGTCGAACCAGAACGTGCATTTGAGAAGCCTATTTTCACTCAACTTCTTACTGGTCCCTCTGAATTGTGGGAAGGACAACATGCTCACTTTGAAGCTCGTGTTGTACCAGTTGGCGATCCATCTTTGAAATTCGAATGGTACATCAATGGCGTTGAGTTGCAGATGGGTTCTCGTTTGAGAACTACCAACGATTTTGGTTTCGTAACACTCGATATTAGCTCTGTAGTACCCGAAGATGCTGGTGTTTACATGTGCCGTGCTTACAACGCTGCCGGTGAAGCTGTATCATCTACTGCTATGAAGATTAAGACCAAATCCAACATTATCGGTGAACCAATGATTCCTGAATCTTGGGAAGCTGTCCGTCTAAAGGAAGCTTCCATGAATCGTGTTCCTGAAATGTTTGTCGATACAACACCTCAACAAGCTCCAGTCTTTACAACTCATTTGCAGAGCTTCGACAAACTCAGTGAAGGTCAACACGTACTTTTGGAAGCTCAAGTTGAACCTCGTGCTGATCCCAACTTGCGCATTGAATGGTTCAAGAATGGTATTTCACTTACCACTGGCTCTCGTATTCGCAGCACCTTTGACTTTGGTTTGGTCACTTTGTCCATCAATGGCTTGCGTGCCGACGACTCTGCCATTTACACTTGCAAGGCCACCAATCAAATGGGTGAAGCTGTTTCCACCTGCTCACTCAAGATTGAAGATCGTCATTGGTTGCAAGCTGAATCTTTGCATCCTGATTCTTTGCCTCGTATTGGAGAACTTGAAGCACCCAAACCTGGACGCCCCGAAGCTCCAGAACCAGTTTACGAAACTCCAGTATTCATTACTCACTTGAACAATATCGATTGTAAGGAAAGCGATAACGGCCGCTTCGAATGTAATGTTGAACCATCTCGTGATCCTACCATGAAAATTGAATGGTTCTACAATGGTCAACCATTGCAAGCTGCTGCCAAATTCAAGTCCATCTATGACTTTGGCTACTGTGCCTTGGATATGTCCAACCTTTATGCTGAAAACAGTGGCGTCTACACTTGCAAGGCTACCAATAGCAAGGGTTCTGCCACTACATCTGGTACACTCAAGTGCACAAGTGGTAAGATCATGTTCTTGGACACTCAACATCCTCAAGGTGAAGCTGGTTTGGAAGCTGTTAAGGAAACCGAAGAAGAATTGGCTAATCGTTACAACCGCGAAGTTGTCAAACCTGAAACTCACTATCCTCCACCAGTCTGGACTAGACCTTTGCAAGCTGAGTTCCACTTGTCCGAAGCTCAACCTCTACATTTGGAAGCTAATGTTGAACCTAAAGAAGATCCTAATCTATTCATTGAATGGTACTTCAATGGCAAATTGTTGCAACACGGTTCTCGTTTCAAGATGACAAGTGAATTTGGTTTTGTTACCATGGATCTCATCGAGGTCTATGAACGTGATCAAGGTATTTACACCTGCAAGGCCTACAACAAATCGGGTGAAGCTTTCACCACCACTACCATTTACTGCTCCAGCAAGGATAGCATCATTGAACAAACCCAACATCCTAAGGGTGCTGAAGGTCTCGAACAAATTCAAGATTTGGAAGAATCTTTGCGCAAGGACGGCAGCAAACCCGAAAAACCAGAAGAAGGTATGGCTCCTCGTTTCACTACTGAATTCGTCAACATCTCGGATGTTGGTGAGGGCGAGATTGCTCATTATGAAGCCAACCTCGTGCCCACCGGTGACCAAAGCATGGTTATTGAATGGTTCTTCAATGGCAAAGTACTTGAAGCTAGTCACCGTGTCCGCACCATCTATGCTTTCGGTATGGTTGCTTTGGAAATTTTAGGAACCAAGATCGAAGATACCGGCACCTACACTTGCCGTGCTACCAACAAATACGGTTCTGCTGAAATCAGCTGCACTCTTGAGTGTGTTGATAAGCCACGTGGCCAGAAACCTCGTTTCACCTCCCAAATTCAATCGTTGGAAGGTCTTAAGGATGGTCAATCTGCTCACTTTGAGTGTACTCTTATTCCTGTCAATGATCCTGAACTTAAGGTTGAATGGTATCACAACGGCAAGCTTATGCGTCACTCCAACCGTATTAAGACCGTTTCCGATTTCGGTTATGTTGTCTTGGATATTTCCTATTTGCAAGATCATGACAGCGGTGAATATGTTTGCCGTGCTTACAACAAATATGGTGAAGACTTTACCAGAGCTACTCTTAACTGCCGTGGTCGTGGAGGTGTATTCTACGACAGCTTGCAACCCGATTCTCTGCAAAGAATTAGGGAATTGGAGTGCCCACAATTGCCAGGAGAGGCTGTTGCCCCTGTTGTCGCTGAACCACCCAAGTTCATTACCCACATCAAGGATGTCACCAAATTGGTTGAAGGACAAAGTGTTCACTTTGAAGCTCGTCTTACTCCTATCACCGATCCCGATCTTAAGGTTGAATGGTACTTCAATGGCAAGAAATTGCCCCATGGCCATCGTTTCCGTACTTTCCACGATTTCGGTATTGTTATTTTGGATATTTTGTACTGCTATGAAGAAAACTCCGGTGTTTACGAATGCCGTGCTGTTAACAAATATGGTGAAGATGTAACTCGTGCTACTCTCACCTGCTCTTCCAAGGCCAATTTGATTTTGGATTCCCAATTGCCACGCGGCATGGAAGGTGGCTTGGAAAAGATTGCCAACTTGGAATACAGCATGGTACGTACACGTGACGAAACTGTAGAAGAAACCAAAGGTAAGGCACCCGTGTTCACTGTACCTTTGGAGAACATTGACAATTTGCGCGAAGGTGAAAATTGCCACTTTGAAGCTCGTGTAACACCCCCGATGATCCTAGACTCAGAGTTGAATGGTACTGGAATGGTCGTCCTTTGAAGGCCGGTTCTCGTTTCCGCACATTCTGCGACTTTGGTTTCGTCATTTTGGAAATCTCACCCGTATATCCCGAAGACTCTGGTGAGTACTCTTGCCGTGCTATTAACGAGTACGGTGAAGCTGTAACCACTGCCACCATGAAGATTGCCGGTAAACGCAGCATCATCATGGAATCCCAATTGCCCAAGGGTATGGAAGGCACCATTGATCGTATTGCCGAATTGGAAGGTTTGGGTGTACGCAGCACTGAATTCGCTCCCGAAGATGATACCGGTAAACCACCAGAATTCATTACCACTCCCTTCGATATGGTCATCAATGAAAATCAATTGGCTCACTTTGAATGTCGCTTGCAGCCTATCAACGATCCCAGTATGCGTGTCGATTGGTTCCATAACGGCAAAGCCTTGTGGGCCGGTTCCCGCATTAAGACTATCAATGATTTTGGTTTCGTAATTTTGGAAATTGCCGGCTGTTATCAACGCGACTCTGGTTTGTACACTTGCAAGGCCACCAATAAACATGGTGAAGCTACTGTCTCGTGCAAACTTCAGGTTAAGGGTCGCCAAGGCATTGTCATGGAACCACAATTGCCTTCCAACTTCCGTACCGGTACCGAAAGCTTGCAGAAACTCGAAGAAAGCATGCACAGGAGAGAGGAAATCGTGGTCGATGAAGAACAACCCAACCCACCCAAGTTTATTGAAGAAATCAAGGATAACTTGGATGTTCAAGAAGGTGGTCCCATTCACTTTGACTGCCGCGTTGAACCGGTGGGTGATCCCACTATGCGCATTGAATGGTTCTATAATGGCCGTCCTTTGCCTACAGGTTCTCGTGTACATCAATTGAATGACTTTGGTTTCATTGCTTTGGATATTGATTATATATATGCTCGCGACTCCGGTGAATACACCTGCCGTGCCGTTAACAAATGGGGCGTTGCTACCACCACTGCCAAGGTCACCTGCAAGGGTAAGGGCAACATTGTCTATGATACTCAATTGCCTGATGGCATGACTGCCGAAAAATTGAGAGAATTAGATCGTGGTCGCATTCCTGAAGTAGTACAACAGGAAGAGGTCGAATATGGACCACCTAAGTTCATTACCGAAATTGCTTCAGTGACTGTTGAAGAAGCTGAAGCAGTACGTTTCGAGTGCCAAGTTGAACCCAAGAACGATCCCAATTTGCGCATTGAATGGTACCGCAATGGCAAGCTTTTGCCATCCGGTCACAGATATAGAAACATTGTGGATATGGGTTTCGTATCATTGGATATTTTGTATGTTTATGCTGAAGATTCCGGTGAATATGTATGCCGTGCTTATAACAAATACGGTGAAGATCGCACCAAGGCTACCATTTCCTGCAAGCAATTGCCTTCGATTATGTTGCAAAATCAAGTACCACGTGGCATGAAACGTTCCGAGACCCTGACTCAAATGGAAGCCACCATTAAGAAGTATACTTCAGAAGTGCACTTAACCGAGGATGATCTTTTCGATCCTGATCGCAAGCAACCACCTCGTTTTGTTACTCAAATCAAGGATCAAACCAATCTCACCGAAATGGCTGTTACCAAGTTTGAGTGTCAATTGGCACCAGTGGGTGATCCCAATATGAAGGTCGAATGGTTCTTCAATGGCAAACCATTGTTGTACAGTAAGTATTTTTTTGGGGTAAAGAGGATTTTTAAGTGACAAAAAAACTAATGGTTTCTTTTATTTAAACAGAGAACCGCTTCCAACCTATTTATGATTTCGGTTATGTAGCCATGAACTTTGGCTGGGTTTATCCCGAAGATAGCGGTGAATATGTCTGCCGTGCTACCAACTTGTATGGCAAGGATGAGACCAGAGCTTTCATTAAGGTTGCTGGTAAACCAGGCATTGTCTACGATTCTCAATTGCCCAAACATATGCATAGTATTGATCGTATTCGTGAAATGGAAGCCTCTTGGCAAGTGTAAGTATTTAGAAGGGAAATATTAATTTGGGAAATTTATTATATGATTGGGTTGGTTTTTAGTGTTCCCGAGGAAGTTGATCCCGATGCAAGACCTAGATCGAAACCCGTGTTTGTTAGCAAATTGGAACCACAAACCGTTGAAGAGGGCGAACCTGCACGATTCTGTGTACGCGTTACTGGTTATCCACGTCCAAGAGTTATGTGGCTCATCAATGGTCACACTGTGGTTCATGTAAGTTTAAGAAACGATAAAGTAGTAGTAAATATCAGAACTTAATGTATTTCTTTTCTGTAGGGTTCTCGTTATAAGCTTACTAACGATGGTATGTTCCACATGGATATACCCAAGACCAGACAATACGATACCGGCAAAGTGGAAGTTATTGCCCGTAACTCTGTGGGTGAAGCTATTGCTACCACTGAACTTAATGTTGTAGCCCGTTCCGATGATTATCGCGGTGTCCTTAAGAATTCACCACGTCGTAAGTATTTAAGACATTTTTGTTGTGTGAAATTCTTTTTACCAACAACAACAACAATTTTA
>NW_023996758.1:0-33541 GCF_015586225.1 Lucilia sericata
TCCGTCTGTCTGTGTATCCGTCCGTCTGTAAAACTTGTGCACACGCAATTTTGAATATATTTGATGAAATTTGGCACATACAAGCACGAAGCCTTTTGAAAATTGGTAAAATCGGTCGATTATTTCGCATAGCCCCCATACAACTGTACGCCCCGAATAGGGATTTTGAGCTCAAAATATGTTAAATATTTTTGTATCACTCCCAAAAACTGCAAAACTTAGTTTTATAAAAGTCTTAATAATACTTCCGATTTTCGATTGATGATCGGCCCTCATTTAACCCTATTCCCCATACAAAGTCCCTTTTAGATTGACAAAGTTCACTTATTTTCCAACCACTGGGTGGTTGTGACCGCCCATTGTGTTTGTTACACGCAGGTGGCAATTTACGTATATGGTTGTTCCGGTCCAATATACGAGCACTTTGCTCAAGTACTCGAGCTATCTAATCTCTGACCATTGCTGCCCCGTTGCTTAACTTCCGAGATGTAAAACATCACTTCTGTTTACAACCACACAGATGGGATGGCCTCTGTTGAATCTGTCAAATAAGCCGAGACTTTGTTCTTACTCACAGTGACACACTGCGGTAATCCTGGTATGAACAAAGTTTACTCTGAACATACCTGGAAAAGGAAGAAAAATTCAATGGAATCACTTGTATATGATACCTTTCATCCATCATCATTCAATCCAGCACACTTCTCATCATCCGACACACTCATTAGAGAAAAACATACGACATACCTACATTCATCCCATACCATATACAATCACCAACTCATTTTCAAAGCTTAGTAACACAGTCACTCCTCTGTGGGGTATCTGTTGTCATCGGCAACAGCACCGAACTTATCCCGAAATATTGACTTTACCTTACATCAGTCTTTTAACCGCCACTTACTCTTCCCGCGAATTTTGGTTTAAACCATAGCCACTACGTGGATCCAGAAGGAACCTCAACCAACTGACCAGAGGAGTGATGTGACATCACCAGTTTATAGTCCCGTCAGACTAGAGGTACTGGTAGCACCCCTTTACCCCCCGATTGCAATACACCAAGATGGTATCTATCATCAAGGAAACATGCCCGGGGCATCACGATGATATTCTGCCCCCTGCCGCCATATAACCGCTCTTTTAGAAAATACCTTTTTCTCAACAAATTTTTAAAATATTTCCGAATTACGATAAAAATTAAATGCTTTATATTAAAAAAATTATCAAAATTTTAAACTAGTGTAGGGTACCATATTGTCGGCTATGCCCGACTATAAATTCCTTCTTGTTTATATTATTATTGTGCTTATAGAAGCATTTTTTTATTTCAATTATTTGGATATTTCAAACATAATTTCCGTTTTCCTGTGTATATTTTGCTCCTTTTGGTTTTACTATTAATTAAGGTAGTTTTTTGCCTTTGGAAGATTTTTTTTAATTTAGAAATTATTTTAAGATGTATGTATTTTTAAGTACATACTGCATATTAAAAATGAGTTTATAAGAATTTACAAATACTAACTATAGGAATTAAAACTACTAGCATAATTAAGCAGAACTAAGGATGCAGGGAATGTTTAGCAAAATAAATGGAATTAAGTATTTGAAAGTAAAGCTATATGCACAATAAATGGTTGAAAAAAGTACCCTCTCGAATTTATAAAACAATAAAACAAGCGATAGTAATAAGAAAAATCTGTTTGATTAAAAATATAGAAAAAAACATAAACATTTAATTACTTTTAAAAAGAAAAACACATTTAATGCATTTTGAAAAGGGCAATTCTTTGAATGCAAGACAATTCTAAATAAAATCAAGTAAGAGTAATCTTATATCCTTTACTATTGAAAATTAAATATAAAAATTAAAAAAAAATGTTTTTGTTGTTTTTTAATTAATTTTGTCAAAAAAAATTAGAAATTCGTTATAAATTGTTTTTATCCCTGATTTCAGCAGTGTTTACTCTTATGTGTAATAAATACAACAAAGCGTGTCTACATTAAGACAGATAGGTACATACATATAACTTCAATGACTTCAGTCCCTTTTCCATAAAGGTGATCGCTTTCAAATGCCAGAATTTGGTTTCTGATTTGTATCATTACTACTGAAACGAATTTTTCAAAAATGCTACGTATTCAACTTCTTCAACATTTATTTATTTTTTTAAATATTTATATGAAATATTTAATTTTTATTCCATTTAACAAGTAAAACAATTTAATTAAAATCTTTTAACTAACTTCCGTTTTGAAATACTTCAAAAATACATTTAATGTGGTTGTTTTTCTTACTTCTGAGCAAATCACGTTTATCAAATAATTACCATGACGTATTTGCAATTACTCATGAATAAGTTTACAAATCAAATAAATGAAATCCTAAATTTATACGCCTTTTAGAAATAGCAAAACAACAGAGATTTGTTTTTCAATGAAAAATGATTAAAATTAATTAAGTGTAAATAATTGAGAGATCTTTCTTAGAAAGTTACAAACGAAAACGCGCACACACACCATGAAATTTATCATTAAAGTTTTATTTTTTTTACAAAGGACAAAGTCTAAAGAAATATTGCCGCGGTATACTGGAAAAAACGTTAGAAAACCCATCATTAGATATGTTTTAGTAATACACAAGCAAACAATATTATAGCCGATCAAGGTCATTATTTACTAGCGGCTAATTTTAAACATTTTTGCACCGATTTATGACAAATTGTATAGCGAGCCTACATCTATGAGTACCTCAGACAGGCCAATAATTTTTTGTTCCAACACGTTATTTAATTCTTTTGTGAATGAATTTAGTTTTAAAGCCGATTACTTATTTCTCTAAATAACATTTTGTTTTGACGTCATAGGGCATAAGTTCAATTAACGGAAATTTTAATTTAAGTATAAACAGAATTTATACTAAATATAAACTAGACTAGAATATAGACTAGCCTATAGATTATACTATAAACTAGACTACAGACTAGACTACAGACTAGGCCATAGACTAGAATATAGACTAGACTATAGACTAGACTATAGACTAGACTATAGACTAGACTATAGACTAGACTATAGACTAGACTATAGACTAGACTATAGACTAGACTATAGACTAGACTATAGACTAGACTATAGACTAGACTATAGACTAGACTATAGACTAGACTATAGACTAGACTATAGACTAGACTATAGACTAGACTATAGACTAGACTATAGACTAGACTATAGACTAGACTATAGACTAGACTATAGACTAGACTATAGACTAGATTATAGACTAGACTATAGACTAGACTATAGACTAGACTAGACTATAGACTAGACTATAGACTAGACTATAGACTAGACTATAGACTAGACTATAAACTAGACTATAGATTAGACTATAGACTAGACTATAGACTAGACTATAGACTAGACTATAGACTAGACTATAGACTAGACTATAGACTAGACTATAGACTAGACTATAGACTAGACTATAGACTAGACTATAGACTAGACTATAGACTAGACTATAGACTAGACTATAGACTAGACTATAGACTAGACTATAGACTAGACTATAGACTAGACTATAGACTAGACTATAGACTAGACTATAGACTATACTATAGACTAGACTATAGACTAGACTATAGGCTAGACTATAGACTAGACTATAGACTAGACTATAGACTAGACTATAGACTAGACTATAGACTAGACTATAGACTAGACTATAGACTAGACTATAGACTAGACTATAGACTAGACTATAGACTAGACTATAGACTAGACTATAGACTAGACTATAGACTAGACTATAGACTAGACTATAGACTAGACTATAGACTAGACTATAGAGACTATAGACTAGACTATAGACTAGACTATAGACTAGACTATAGACTAGACTATAGACTAGACTATAGACTAGACTATAGACTAGACTATAGACTAGACTATAGACTAGACTATAGACTAGACTATAGACTAGACTATAGACTAGACTATAGACTAGACTATAGACTAGACTATAGACTAGACTATAGACTAGACTATAGACTAGACTATAGACTAGACTATAGACTAGACTATAGACTAGACTATAGACTAGACTATAGACTAGACTATAGACTAGACTATAGACTAGACTATAGACTAGACTATAGACTAGACTATAGACTAGACTATAGACTAGACTATAGACTAGACTATAGACTAGACTATAGACTAGACTATAGACTAGACTATAGACTAGACTATAGACTAGACTATAGACTAGACTATAGACTATAGACTAGACTATAGACTAGACTATAGACTAGACTATAGACTAGACTATAGACTAGACTATAGAGTAGACTATAGACTAGACTATAGACTAGACTATAGAGTAGACTATAGACTAGACTGTAGACTAGACTATAGACTAGACTATAGACTAGACTATAGACTAGACTATAGAGTAGACTATAGACTAGACTATAGACTAGACTATAGACTAGACTATAGACTAGACTATAGACTAGACTATAGACTAGACTATAGACTAGACTATAGTCTAGACTATAGACTAGACTATAGACTAGACTATAGACTAGACTATAGACTAGACTATAGACTAGACTATAGACTAGACTATAGACTAGACTATAGACTAGACTATAGACTAGACTATAGACTACTATAGACTAGACTATAGACTAGACTATAGAGTAGACTATAGACTAGTCTATAGTCTAGACTATAGTCTAGTCTATAGTCTATACTATAGTAGACTATAGTCTAGACTATAGACTAGACTATATACTAGACTATAGACTAGACTATAGACTAGACTATAGACTAGACTATAGACTAGACTATAGACTAGACTATAGACTAGACTTATAGTAGACTAGACCTAGACTAGACTATAGACTAGACTATAGACTAGACTATATACTAGACTATAGACTAGACTATAGACTAGACTATAGACTAGCCTATAGACTAGACTATAGACTAGACTATAGACTAGACTATAGACTAGACTATAGACTAGTCTATAGTCTAGTCTATAGTCTAGTCTATAGTCTAGTCTATAGTCTAGTCTATAGTCTAGTCTATAGTCTAGTCTATAGTCTAGTCTATAGTCTAGACTATAGACTAGACTATAGACTAGACTATAGACTAGACTATAGACTAGACTATAGACTAGACTATAGACTAGACTATAGACTAGAATAGACTATAGACTAGAATAGACTATAGACTAGAATAGACTATAGACTATACTTTAGAATAAATCTATTTTTAGATTAGACTTTAGAATAATTCTAGTCTATAGACTGTGTAGACTACAGTATATATTAGACAATTTATAATCTAGAATAAGTACGGAAAATTTCATTTTTCGATTTCAAAATGTACTGAAAAAATACTAAAGTACTAAATTTTTCATGCCTGATTTAAAACATGATATCTTTCCTTTTATCTTCTTTACCCCTACATCTCTGTCTTATGTAGTTCTTTGCTAATTGTAATTACAACACATGCATCACTTGTCGACTATATTGCACCATGGTTGAATAAATCTCGAAATTAGTATGGTCAAGTCCAATGACGTTAAGATACGTATGTTTATATGTGACGTTTTAAATTAAACGAACAAGTAAAACTACAACAACAGCAACTATACACATTTATTTATAAATAAATTACAATTAACGAAAAAAAAACATACATTTTCTAGTTCTGGTTTTTGGCTTGTTTACATGTTTTTGTGCTTCATAGGCAAAATTTACAAAGAGAGCAAAGGAGATAAGAAATGATCATTTCAAAGAAATATAGGATAAAAATTATACAGAGAGAACGATGAGAAATCAAAACAAAATAAAGAAATGCCGGCAATATTATGTTGGCTATTGCAGTCAAAAAAACAAGTTAATACAAAAGCGCAAAACTGGCGATCTCTAAGCAATGATCATGATTATGACGAACACTTTCGTAAACAAAAAAAAATCAAACGAAGAAGATCATCATAGTATGTATGAGTATTTAGTATTTTTTTATTTGTTTTAATAAGTATTGGACTGAATCGAATCGAATTTAATCGAATTGTAAAGCCGAAGATGAGTTTGTTTTTCTCACACTCACTCACCACAATAAAATTTGTCTAGAATGTTAGTGAGTGTACGTTATGCCAGAGGTGTATGGGTAAAAACAAAAAAATAAATAAACAAAATATATAATATAATAAATACAAATAAAAATTTAAACTAACAGACCTTTTACAACATTGAGGATAGTCGGATGTGAACCTTTGGATTAAACGGAACACGTATGCGGATTAAAAGTTAATCTGAATGAAAACAGATCGAAAAAATTTCGTTAAAAACATATTAAATAAATTACAAACAAAATATATTTTACAAAAAAAGGTGAATGTTTCTTTTTAATAAATAAAAATATGTATATAAATATATGAAACCAAAAAAAATGCATACAAACAAAAATATCTAGGAAAAAATATTAATATTTGTGCTATTATAAAATAAAATGCAAAAATTAAAAAAAACCCGCTTTTTTATAAATAAAATAAAAAACGTGCTTCGAACATGTTTTAAATTTGTGTAAATATTGTTAAAACAAATACAACATCCATCAGACCTACAAAATCATCAACATATTAAGACTATAAAAAACCTAATGTTTAAAATTATCACACCCTACGTAACGCTATGATAAAATTTTATTCGTGTGGAGATATAACAATATTTAATAACAAATTTAGGGTGTAAAATTCATCGGTGTCGAATCTAGAAGAAGATTTCCACAATTTAATTTGACCCTCTAAATGTTTATGAATTCGAATTTTCTGAAGGCCCTTGATATCTTTGCAATCAAAATCATGGATCATATAATATGTGCTTTCGAGTTTTTTAAGTGATTTTTATCGAAATTCTAGAAAAAATAATTATTTTTTTGTGTATTTTTAAAACATAATATATATATATACATAGAGGGACAGATGTCTAAGGGCAAAACTATGTAGAGAAGATATCGTAAAGAATGTGTTTTTTGGGAATCTTGATCCCATCATAAGCATTTATGTAAAAATTAGAAAAAAACATAAATAAACTATAACATTAAAAAAAATTAAAACATACGAATTAAAGTGAATTTTTGGACAGACTGATAACAAATTTTTAAAGTATAGTAAATTCTAAAGTATATTTTTTTTAATTGAACTTCGCTGAATTCGAATCCAATCTCAGAGTTTCTCCATAATATCAAGTTTTTTAAGATATCGTGTCCCTAATATCGAAAAAATACCGTTTTTTATAATGAATGAATTATTTTATGGGTCCTGGGGTCAAATGAGATCCAATAATTACGAAAACTGACAGTACGATTTGGTCTAGGGATTCTAGTAAAATATTTGACCGATTTCGTCAATATCATATTCCAAATTTTGTTAAATTATCTTAACAAATGTGAAAGTGAAGTGAATTGCCTTTATATCGATTCAAAGACCTTAACGGTAGACCTTCAACAGAAACCTTACAAGAGAATACAAACAACAACTTCAGATTGTTAAAAGGTTAAGGATTTAAGTGTAAATGCTTAAAAAGTGTCATACTTAAACAAATTTGAAATCGACCTGTGGAGATAACAAAAATCTGAACTGAATAAAAAACTGTATACATTCACAATCCACCAACATAATTCTCAGTCAGTTGAAAATATTCCCAGAAAAAATGAAGCGAAGTTCTTCCAAAAGAATAGCATTTATCACCACTTAAAAAGTAGCAATTAGTAAATTTGTTACCTTCTGTGAAAGTGATGTTTAATAACTTCCGAAGAAGGGAAAATAATTATATTTTTTCAATGCTAAAGATATTTTTTCTATCTGTTCTATTATATGTATCTATTACCCTTATTAATGTTTATATTATTTAAGTCCAATTAGTTGTATTCTATAATAATACAATTTCACTTCCGAATAACTTCCAAAAAAGAGCATAAAAATTACTTCTTGAGAATGACTTCAGAAGTAATGAATTTGGAATCAATTAAAAAGAACATCCCTCCTATGACAAGCCTTTGTTAAAATCATAATTTCTACAGGTCTTTTTCAGTACTTCCATGGAGTAAATTCTACTTCTTTTTCGCTTCTTTGGAAGTTAATTTTTGCTGGGATTTTTGGTATTTGAGGTTAGAGACGATTGATATCAGAGATGGATAATTTGTCAACAGATTATTCCATAGACAAGTTCATAAACTAGTCAATAGACCAACTAATAAACTAACCTATGGATTAGTGTATAGACTAGTCCATAGACTAGTACGTGGATTATTCATAGATGAAAAATAATTTTATACTTTTAATAAAAATACTATTTTTAGTATATAACTACCAAAAAATCAGCTTTAAAGTTAATACATATGTTTGTAACTGTTAACTGACTTTTTATATGTTTTTAATTCGATAGTAATTCGCAAAAACAAAACCTAAAAGAGCATATTTCAGAATTAACTCCAAATCATATTTTGGATTAGTTCAATCTTGAACATAGTTAAATCAATCGTATTTTCATCTTATATTGAGTACCCAGCGAAAACATGGTAATGACTTGTACTTACGCAAGAACTTACTATTCAATGACATACCGTCTGCATTATTTAGGAGTCTAGTAATGAATTATGTTTTTTTACAAAACTAAAAGTTTTTTTGTGAAAACTAATAGTAAACGCAGTAGATATTTTCTCGTAAC
This sequence comes from Lucilia sericata, assembly GCF_015586225.1. Lineage (NCBI taxonomy): Eukaryota > Metazoa > Arthropoda > Insecta > Diptera > Calliphoridae > Lucilia > Lucilia sericata. The sequence goes on from NW_023996758.1 coordinate 8,748, forward strand.
TGCTTTCCTAACCCCTTATTTGCAGACGATCGAAGTAAGTACTTACCTAACTCCCTATTCGTAAGCGAGAGTGGTAAGTACTTGCCTTTAATGTCATTACTGTATTAAAATAATGACTTACAATGCTATTGTGTAAGTAAAAAATTAGCATTTTAACCCATTAATTTTCAATGTAAATTTTTGTTAGATATGGATTCGAGAAATAAAAACGATTTCTCGGCCTCATAAAGGGTCTTCTCCTCTACAAAATTTACAAAAAAATCAAATTTATATCTACGATAGAGTAAATCATAAACCACCTAACACCGCCACCTTATTAAATATATTCAAAATATGTATTTGATTTGTATTCAATTTAAAGTGTTAAAATGTCATCGTAAAACTAAATAAATTTTTAAAAACATAGACTACAACAACAAACAAAATGACAACAAAATTTATAATAAATTAATACAAATGAGTGGTGACGCAGTATGAATGAATTATTTAAAAAAACGCCAAGTATTTAAAAAATATTTATAAAAGAAATAAAGAAAATAAAAGCATTTATTAAAAAAAAAAAAAAAACTAAAACTCGCGTGACTGATAAGCTGTTATAGACGGTCTATAGATGAGATACAAAAAAAAAAAAATTAATAATGAAATAAAGAAAGAAAAAAATTAACATGTATAATTAAAACTGTTATTAGTTTATTTAATGATTTTGTTGTTTTTTTATAAATATATGCAAAAAAATAAATAAATAGAAATTGATTATATTTATTATTTTATTTTTTTGTAGAACCGTAAAATAGTTTTTTCCATTAAAACAAATGGTGCAATTATGAATAAATATTTTGGAAAAGTACTAAATAGTAAAAAAAATGTTATAAAAATAATATAAATATTTAATATAAACTGTGAATTAAAATGAATTTTTTAATTATAAACAAATGAAATAATAAAAAAAAAACAAAATAAATACATTATTAAATGTTTAATTTAAAATGAATTAATGATGTTTATGTTAAATGGTTTTTAACATAAAATTTATTAAATGATTTTTGCTTAATTAATTATTACTTAATTTGTTAATATTGGCAAATATTAGAATAATTTAAAATTAAGAACTTATTTTTAATCTGGTCCAAATATAAACTGGAAGTGAAAGTACAAATCAAAACATACGTAAAGCAATTTAAGAATAGATTTTCTCTAAAGAAGAAAATCATTACGTTAGTTCCAGAACATGCACACATTCGTACTTTAACAATACTATGTATTTTTATTTAGTTAAATTAATGTCTTTAAATCAAGGAAAACGTAAAATTTTCCGGGGATCTGACTTTTATCGATTTTTCATACAAAAACACCACGATATTTTAAAAGTAATTGCGTGATAATCAATACATTTAGTTAATATTCTCTAGAACAACGATTTTCAAATATGGATCCCGAGACTTCTAGGTGTCCATAGCAACACCCCCGGGAGGCATGTTACCTTGGTGAAATCTCCATTTTGGTGTTATTGCAATATCAAGGAGAAAAGGGGTGCTACCAATATCTGTAGTCTGCCGGTAGCTCTTACTCTTCGCTTAGTAGGGAGCCAGTATATGTTGGGGAATTTTCAGGTTGACACTTGGTAGTGTCCTGTCATCCCGTAAATCGTTCTTTATGGTCTAAGAATGGAACTGATGTAATTGGTGAACGATCGTGAAAGACTCTTCTGCCCGACAGGAGACTAGTACTGACAACTCAACATGGTTGAGGACCGTTCCCTCAACTTGTCGGGGCAATTATTGGGTTCGAATTGACTTTGGAAATTTCTACATCCTTTGTCACATACAGAGGGATCCTGATTTATTGGCTGGGTATTTCGGACTACCAAATACATCTCTAGGTGCTGTTGCTGAATCAACAGAGCCATCTCAGCTTTAAGAGGTTAAGGAATGCACTGGAATGGATCATTAGTTGATGGGGATGGCATTTTAAATAATTCAATCTTGCATGACATCATAAAGGTGAAGATTGATTTCACCTGATGTTGGGGTTTGTCGCCCCTTCTATTGCCTTTAGACCAGTGATTGCTTTTTCCTTATCGGGGTTTGCATTGGGATTGATTCCATGCTGCCTGTCATTCCGCATTGGCAAGAGGCAAAGTGCTTGTACATGGACCGGCTCAGCCATGTACATAAATTGCCACCTGAGTTCTTCATAGAAGGATTCAGCCGCGCGTGGCAGACCGTCTCTAGTCTAACCAGTGGAGGCAGGTGTTTACGTTAAGCACTCGACATTCATAGTCCATATCGACACCCGAGGAAGTCCGAGAAGATGTGCGGGTCTTATTTATAATCAATTATGAAATTTAACAAACTTTCCCTTTTACTTATATATTTAATTAGTCAGGGGTTCAAATACTAAAATTTACTAACACAGTTGCAGTGGAGGCAGATACTTAACACACTCGCTTACAAATAGGGAGTTAAAGAAGTACTTACTAATTAGTTCTTGCTAGTATGGAGTTAAGTTTTTGAAAAAATATCTGGCGGAGATATATCGACTGCGTCTACTAATACTTTCACACAAAAATAATTTTATCAAGGTTAAAAAGTGAGTACTTAAATATACTGTTATTTGTAAGTCATTACTAAACTCCTTCTAAGTAATGCAGACATGTAGTCCAGAAGGCTTTAGATGTCATTACGAAAGTCACGGGATTATAAACAAGTATAAAATCTGGTTATTTTATAATGTAATAAACATATAGAAGGTTATGAAGTGTAGGGTACCTATTTGCATTATCAAGCAAACGAGAATATTTGTGAAAATTTTCAGACATCTAATTAAATAGAATTTAATAAACTAAATGTTTTAAAATTATCCAACAATTCGATAATTTTTTTCCAATAAACATACATATGTACGTTTGATGGCAATTAGTAACATTTGACATATATAAATACCGCAAGTTAAATAATTTATCGTTGTCATTAACCTTTAACTGTTTGATATTTGAAAAAAGAGATTAATTTGTGCAATTTCACAACAATTTTATTTTGCAAAACAAAAAACTAATTAAATCTAATAACTGTTTTGTAAAATAACCAGTTTATTTTTTTACATAAAAATTATTAATAACTTTTTATAGAAAACAAACAAAAAAAATATAGTGTTGACAAAAAAACACTGAAATTTTTATAAATTGTAATATTTAATAATTACGATAATAAAAATAATTTTTTTCTTATCTGTCGCTTGGGCACTTGGAAATTACACACAATTTAATTTTAGCATTTCCGCTTGTATTTAAAGCTCATCTCTAATTTCTATCTTTATTTTAGTTTTTCATAATGAAAAAAAAAATATTAATAATTACATTACAACTATTTAAGTACTATTTTCACACTAGACTAATGAGTTTTATTCAGTTTAGTTTAGTAACAGCTTGACACGTGATAGTTGTATAAGGAGGGTCTGAACTTATATACATACATATTAAACTGACTCAAAATCAAATTTGTCTTAAAAATTTTCAAAACTTTTTTCAAAAAAATCCTTCAGTTTATGGTCAATGAAATTGCAAAATAATGCGTGGTAGTGGTAAATCCCCAAATTATTTATATTCTAAGTTCTTATTTTATTCTAAGACAATTAAGCCTTGTCCGTTCGTCTGTCTGCTGGAAGCTCGATAGGGTACGAATGCCGAAATGCTCTACGTGAAGACCTGCCGTGTTGGCATTATTTCACGGTGGTCTTTTTCAACCCCTGGGTGAGCTTTTGTGACGACTTACTTTCGCCCACTGTGCTTCTTACTTGCAGGTGGCAATTTACGTATATGAAATTTCCGGTTTAGTATACGTGCACTTTGCTCAAGTACTTGAGCTATCTATTCTCTGACCATTGCTGCCCCGTTGCTTAACTTCCGAGAGGCAAAAACATCACTTCCGTTTACAACCACGCAGATGGGATGGCCTCTGTTGAGTCGGCAACAGCACCTAGAGACGTAACCAGTAGACCGAAATACGAATCCATTAAATAAGCCGAGACTTTATTTTTACTCACAGTGACACACTGTGATAAATGTGACATGAGCAGAGTTTACCCTGAACATACCAGGACAAGGAAGGAAAATTCAATGGCATCACTTGTATAAGATAACTTTCATCCATCACCATTCAACCCAGCACACATTATCCGACACACTCATTAGAGAACAACATCCGACACACTTACTCTAGGCATACGGGTAGACAAAGCCCATATACCCCTACATTCATCCTGTATCATATACAATTAACACCAACCCATTTCCAACGTTTAGTCCCAAAGTCACTCCTCTGTGGGGTATCTGTTGTCATTCGGCAACAGCGCCGAACTTATCCCGAAATATAGATTTCACCGTATATCAGTCTTTTAACCGCAACTGACTCTTCCCGCGAATTTGGGTTTAAACCACAGCCACTACGTGGATACCGAAGAACATCAACCAACCAGGACAAATCCTGCTGGCAACTGGCCACCCGTAGTACCAGATTATGTGGTTCTCTGGTTAGACCCCTTTTCAAATCATCGAAGGACTAGCCAGGGAGTGAAATGTAAACACCAGTTTATAGTCCCAGTAAACTAGAGGTACTGGTAGCACCTATTTACCCCGGGATTGCAATACACCAGAATGAGGGTATTTCATCAAGGAAATATGCCCCGGGGGGTCGATAGGGTACAAACGAAATGAGATAGATAAGGCCTGTTTGGACTTGAACATTAACAATATTGGTCCACGATTATGTCTAGCCGTCATACAAGGTTTAATACTCAATTTGAGCGGCTCACGTAGGTCTGCCTGATTGTGGTCCCTTTGTGATGCCCTAGTGGTCGTAGAAGTCCTTTATAGAGTTGCTCACTACCTCTAGTGTTAAACCAGCTGTTTCGATTAAAGAAATTTAGGATGTTCTTAAGATTCATAGCAGATAGCTCCACCATAGACGAGGAAAGAGAAGAACCAATATAATGTTTTCTCTTTTCATTGACTATAAGACATCAGTACTCATTATTTCTGATATAATTTTAAACAATAACCAATATGTTTGAGTGTAACATACACCAGCATAAACGAACAATGCCCATCTGCCTATGATAACTTAGGGTTAAATAAATTATAAAATTCTTATTATAAAACTAAAAATTGTATAATAAACTTTGACGTTACGTAGGAAAACGTGAAAATAAAATTTATTTATGTATAAATTTATACAAAAATTTTCAAGTTCAAAGTTTCATTTTCTTTAAGTTTATTTAATAACAAACAGAAATAAACAAAGTATAACAATTGTTTATTCACAACAACAACAACAGAAAAGAAATTAAGCTAATTTTAAGAAAACATACATTTGTACATGTTCAACGATGAAATGTTTATATTAATACAAAGAAAGAAAATAAATAAATAAATTGAAAAACTCTTATTAAAAAAAAAAAACACATTTTTTTGGCAGACATTTTAAAATTTTAAACAAAATACAATTCCTATTGATTTTTGGCTTAAAGCCAAAAATTCAACAACAAAAAATGAAGATTAAGAGTAAATGAGAAAAATTTAAGTAGAAATAATTATTTTATTTTAAAGAAATAATCTTTAAACAATAATGAGTAATAACAATAAAAATGAAAGAAAATCAAATATGTATATTGCAAAAAGTTTCCATAAAGAAAATTTTTTTGCGAACAAGAAATACTTTGTTTATTGTATAACAAGTTCCTGACTGTTATACAAATAACTGTTTACTACCGGGTTTATAAAGTAAATTTTTTAAACATTAACAACGTTGTAATCATTATTTACCGAACAGAATGGATAAAACTAGAATCTCATTTAAGTGAAACAGTTCAAAGTTCTCTGAAAGGAATTAAAAGTGTTGTCCTCTTGGAACCTATAGTATTTTCAACAGACATGGAATAATTGCACAATTTTGTGGGTCTAAGACTAGAATAGAGAAGAAATTTTATAAACATTTGGGCCTTTCGTGTCTTCATTTTATCTCATTTATCTAAAATAATAAAACATGAATAAATAGTTCAATAAACTTAATTTTACAACAAAGTAATATTAAAGCAACAACCCAACCTCGGATCTTTAATTAACATCGCTTTTAACACCTTAATTTCTCTTGGAACTAAAAATACATTATAATGCCATTTATATATTTAATAAAATATAATAATTTTAAATATAATTTTAGTACAAGATTTTATAATAATATAAAATATATTATTAAAGTAAATATTTATTAAAACTCCCATTTGTTTTCTCCTCTTTCTATTTTCAGTGAAAATTGAAAAATTTCAACCTAAAAAGAAGTCAAGTTAAATAAAATTAAACAGCAAAAAAACAACATGCTAATTGTGTAAATTAAAATCATTCGCATTTTTATTGAAAGTGTAATCATTTTTGGTGAATTTTAAATCAACACAACAACAGCAACAAAAAGTGTTAAATTCTATTAGCAAAAACAACATTAAACAACGTGTCAACCATTTATTTATTTGGATTAAATTACTTTGTAGTTTTTTTTATTATTATTTTTTTTTTTTTTTTTTTTGTTAAATTGGTGTTGCTAAAGTTTTGCTCGAGTGGCTTTATTTTGTTGATATTAAAGCCCAACAACAAACAACTGTAAATACCTACAAACAGTAAGTGTTACATATTAAAAAAAAAAAAATATCATGTTTTAAATTTATTTTAACAACAAATTATTTATTGGACAAACTTTACTGTTACAGTTAAAATTTTACAAACTGACTCAGCGTATTTGTTAAGTAAAATATTTTAATTACATTTTGATAACATTTTACAAAAATTTACATAAGGCTATGAACTCTATTTAAGACTATTTAATCTATTTGCATGTAATTATAGAGATTTTATTAGAAATTGTTTAAGACGCATAAAATAATTATTGATAAGTAGTGAAAATTATTTAATAATTCAAGGTCCGCTGATAATTTCATTTTTTTCTTAATGAATTTTACAGTTACATAGTATTTTCTGTTGAAAAATCTAAACTGAGAAGGTAGTTGGTAGGTTAGTTAGTCAGTTAGTTAGTTCTAAACTGAGGAGTTAGTTGGTAGGTTACTTAGTTAGTTAGTTACTTAGTTAGTTAGTTAAGTAGTTAGTTAGTTAGTTAGTTAGTTAGTTAGTTAGTTAGTTAGTTAGTTAGTTAGTTAGTTAGTTAGTTAGTTAGTTAGTTAGTAGTTAGTTAGTTAGTTAGTTAGTTAGTTAGTTAGTTAGTTAGTTAGTTAGTTAGTTAGTTAGTTAGTTAGTTAGTTAGTTAGTTAGTAGTTAGTTAGTTAGTTAGTTAGTTAGTTAGTTAGTTAGTTAGTTAGTTAGTTAGTTAGTTAGTTAGTTAGTTAGTTAGTTAGTTAGTTAGTTAGTTAGTTAGTTAGTTAGTTAGTTAGTTAGTTAGTTAGTTAGTTAGTTAGTTAGTTAGTTAGTTAGTTAGTTAGTTAGTTAGTTAGTTAGTTAGTTAGTTAGTTAGTTAGTTAGTTAGTTAGTTAGTTAGTTAGTTAGTTAGTTAGTTAGTAGTTAGTTAGTTAGTTAGTTAGTTAGTTAGTTAGTTAGTTAGTTAGTAGTTAGTTAGTTAGTTAGTTAGTTAGTTAGTTAGTTAGTTAGTTAGTTAGTTAGTTAGTTAGTTAGTTAGTTAGTTAGTTAGTTAGTTAGTTAGTTAGTTAGTTAGTTAGTTAGTTAGTTAGTTAGTTAGTTAGTTAGTTAGTTAGTTAGTTAGTTAGTTAGTTAGTTAGTTAGTTAGTTAGTTAGTTAGTTAGTTAGTTAGTTAGTTAGTTAGTTAGTTAGTTAGTTAGTTAGTAGTTAGTTAGTTAGTTAGTTAGTTAGTTAGTTAGTTAGTTAGTTAGTTAGTTAGTTAGTTAGTTAGTTAGTTAGTTAGTTAGTTAGTTAGTTAGTTAGTTAGTTAGTTAGTTAGTTAGTTAGTTAGTTAGTTAGTTAGTTAGTTAGTTAGTTAGTTAGTTAGTTAGTTAGTTAGTTAGTTAGTTAGTAGTTGTTAGTTAGTTAGTTAGTTAGTTAGTTAGTTAGTTAGTTAGTTAGTTAGTTAGTTAGTTAGTAGTTAGTTAGTTAGTTAGTTAGTTAGTTAGTTAGTTAGTTAGTTAGTAGTTAGTTAGTTAGTTAGTTAGTTAGTTAGTTAGTAGTTAGTTAGTTAGTTAGTTAGTTAGTTAGTTAGTTAGTTAGTTAGTTAGTTAGTTAGTTAGTTAGTAGTTAGTTAGTTAGTTAGTTAGTTAGTTAGTTAGTTAGTTAGTTAGTTAGTTAGTTAGTTAGTTAGTTAGTTAGTTAGTTAGTTAGTTAGTTAGTTAGTTAGTTAGTTAGTTAGTTAGTTAGTTAGTTAGTTAGTTAGTTAGTTAGTTAGTTAGTTAGTTAGTTAGTTAGTTAGTTAGTTAGTTAGTTAGTTAGTTAGTAGTTAGTTAGTTAGTTAGTTAGTTAGTTAGTTAGTTAGTTAGTTAGTTAGTTAGTTAGTTAGTTAGTTAGTTAGTAGTTAGTTAGTTAGTTAGTTAGTTAGTTAGTTAGTTAGTTAGTTAGTTAGTTAGTTAGTTAGTTAGTTAGTTAGTTAGTTAGTTAGTTAGTTAGTTAGTTAGTTAGTTAGTTAGTTAGTTAGTTAGTTAGTTAGTTAGTTAGTTAGTTAGTTAGTTAGTTAGTTAGTTAGTTAGTTAGTTAGTTAGTTAGTTAGTTAGTTAGTTAGTTTGTTTGTTAGTTTAACGTTGGTGTAAAATTGATAAACTTCTGTTCCACCACAAAATCTTGAAATAAGTTTTCCTAAACGGTTTTCTCCTTGAAACTATAAATATATCACAGTATTTCGCTTGTCATAAAAATGTTTATCATTATAATACATATGTTGCCGTTGGCAAAAGTCGATACATGTGTCCCAGACTAAATTAACTGCAATTTTAGAATCCACAAAACAACGTAATATGTACTTCAAAATTCTCGCTCAACAAATAAACAACAATTGATGTTGTCAACCTTAAACATTGTTGTCTTTATTATGATATTTTTTACAGTTTCTTATCAATCCACACGTGAGGCAGCACAGTTTACATCATATTTTAGTTGTTTTGATCAAAGAAAAAAAAAAAACATTTATTCGCATTAACAAAAATTTGCATGGCTTAAACACAGATTGACTTTAGGCGACTAACCCGTATTTTCAAAACGTTTAAACAGCAAGTTTAGTTAGACAGACAAGTTGTTGTTTTAGTTCAACAAAAAGCAGCACAAAAGTCCTCTTAGCTTTGTATTGAATAATCGATAAATTTGAAAGACAGAAAGAGTAAAAAACGAAAAAAAAAGAGACGAGTTGCAGGTTACGTCTGATGAGGATGACGATGATGATGCCAAAGATAAAGATAATAATGATGTGTTGCACCTTTTAACATCTTATACAGTTGCATACACGGTTGCTGCCATTAAAGCTTTAGCCATTTGTTGTTGCTGATTATATTGCTGTTGCAAAGTGTTATATTTATTTTTGACTGCTTGGCTGGCTGGTTTTGTTGTTTGAAAGCGTTCCTTTAAACTTGTTTGTCTGTTTGTTTGCCTAGAATCTGGTATTAAAATGTGTGAGTGTGTACTTTTAGCTCTAAACGTTGCATGCTACACCATCAGTATACTTTTATTTTACAACTTGTTTGTTTTGTTGTTTCTGTGGTTGTTTGTTGACAATAGCAGTGGCAAAGGAGGTGGTATTCTGTTGCTGTCATTTCAACTGTTTAAGTATTGTAAGTTGTATAGGGTTTATCTTGTTGCAACAAAAATAACAACAATTTCTTATATGATGTTACGAAAATAACTTGTAATAGTGTGGGTCCATTTATGTTCGTCAAAAAAGCATTAGAATGGTACTATTTATAGGGGATTTTTTGAAACAAAGCCTTTGAAAGGCTTTAATCCTATTTTGACTCTTTATAGATAGTAATTTATGGGATCGATCTAGTTTTGTCCGTCTGTCTCTATGACACGTCAGTTACCTCCTAAAATCTTGAATAATTCTATCAGACAAGATTTCAAGAATATTCCTATTTAAAATCAGTACAATCAGTTCATACATCACGGAGATATGAAAATTCCAAAGTAATTCTTGAAAATATTTTGGAAAAATTAGAATTTTTGTCATTGTTTATAAACACATTGAAAACAACAACAACAACATATGTACAAAGTTAACGGTGGAGTTACGGAGGGAAGTTTATAAGATGTTTGAGATGCTATAGAGTACGTCATGCCTAACTCTAATTATGTACTTTTTTATTATAAATGTTTAAACAAAATGATAATTGTCCATATGGCCCCATGAAATAGCATGGAATTCGTCAATACTTAATTATTTGGAGGGGGGCCAACCTAATGGCTATATGTTCCATCTCTTTATTGGTTTTTTCTACGTTGTTAGTTACGTCCTTGAAAAACATGCATGTGGATATGAGTAGTTTAGATTCCATTCCATTTCTTTTTTTTTTTTTTTGTTCATAATGGTACACTACTGCTGCTGTTGTCTTGTTACTTGAGGCCATAAAAAACAACAACAACAATAAAAATATATAGCTTTAGTAATACTACGAGGGTTAACCAAGAGCAATGAAAACTTTTACTTTTTAAGCCAAATTATAAAGAATATTGTTCTTAGCAAGTTAGTATTACAATATAGAAGTATTGTTCATGATTACTGAAACTTGTTCCCCACCCTCGTATAAATTTTCTTGTTATTATAGTTCTTATTTTCCTTACTATTACACACAAGTCGATATAAGTAAAAAAAAAAATATTAAACGTGTCAGTTTTCAACTCGATTCTTAGTCTATAACTAAAAGGCTTTTAAAATCTATTTTAAAAATAGAATTCAAAATTTGAACTCATACAAATAAATGTTTGTCTCTGTGTAAGTGTGAACGTCTTTTTTTTTTTTTTTTTTTGCTTTCTTCATTTAATAAAACTTTTTAATTTTTTTGTTTTGTTCACCAAGTTTAAAAATAAAAATTAAAAAAGCAAAAAAAAATATTGTTTTATGTGCATAAATAACAAATCGATTTAATCTTTTTTTTATTTTCTACTTTTAACTTTTTTCCACTTTTAATGTTTTTCTACTCTCGTATTGGTCACATGCTTAAAAATAGACTAGAAACATAAATTAAAATCGAATCAAAGCGAAGTTTGTGGCAGAATATAAGAAGAAAAAAAAAACAAAGACTTAATTCACATTTGTGGCACGTCTTGCAGTGGTTGCGGCAAAAGACTCAGTGGATATGAAAACTGCAGGCATAAGAATTATTTTTATAGGAGAAAATAAAAACTGTTTCTTTCGATCAATTTTACATAGGCATTAAATAGTTTAAAGAGATTACAAACTTTAAATTTAGAACTGATAATTTTTTATTTGAAATTGAAATGTATTTCATTATAAATAGAGGAAGTTTTGCAAAGTAATCCTTGTTATATCCTGCATGATTAATATTTAAAAAAGTTCAGACAGGTTTAGGTGTATTCGGGAGGCCCCCTGTAGGGGGCTAGATAAAATTGCCTATTATCAATCCTTAACTACAGATAATGTAACCTAAGTTTCCCTTCTTTGTGGATAGACGGACATGTCTAGAAAGCTTTCGAATTTCACAAAGATCCAGAATGAAGGACTTTTGAGGAACTACGACCAAAATTTCCATTATCTTTCTCTTTTAATGGTGATTTTTTTCCTACACAACTATAACTGTAGTTACAGCAACAAACTTTGAATGAAACAGAAAAAATTCAACCACAAAATTGCCGAACTTTCCATTATACCAAATTTGTTTCGTTTAATCTTAGTATGAGAGTTTCAGTCTTTTGTACAACTGTTTAAACATTATAAATCAGTATTCTTTGTAACATTTTGATACAAAGTTAAATCTTCCCACCTGCTGAGTTAAGGTGACATGAAATGCAGTTCTTTCTTTAAAACAAAATGCAACAAGAACTTCTTGACAAGAAGAAACACAAACATACTCCTATATGCCAAAATTCATATAAAAAATAAAAAGGAAAAGCGAAACGAAGAGGAAACTCATTTAACTTAATGGAAAATTGTCATATCATATTGTTGTTGCCGTTATTGCAGTTCCTGTTTGTTGCTTTAAAATTAATGCAATACAAACTTTCAGATATAAGATAAGTACAAGTGAATATGAACAATATGATAAGGATGATGAGTTTCTTGTTGTTGTTGTCGTTGTTTGTGTTGTTTGTTGATGAAAATGCTGGCGCTGAAGATATGTTGACGATGAAGATGATGGTAATAATACTTTTTTCATGTTATAAGCATAAAATAATCATATACAGATTACATTTGCTGTTCACTGAAATTTTCAGCTGATAAGACATTAATGCAATATGATGTTGCATGTATGTAGGTACAGCAGTAGCTACAGAGCTTTTTCATGTTTTCAAATTGCTTGCTTGTCTTGTGTGTTGAATAAATAAGATATTTGAACACATTCTAAAGGATTTAATTTTACTAAGAAGTATTTTTTTATTTCAAAAGCTCATACATAATTTCAAGATTAATTATTCTCTTTATCAGCATGGTCAGGAAAATTGTTATACTATATTGTGGATATGGTAGTATGTGTTTGTTATTGAATAGTTTTAACAATGTCCGTTCATCGTTAGTTTATGTTAACTTTGTAATCCAACTACAGATTGCAAAATTTAAATTTTTATATAATAAAAATCTATAGTATGTTATGTAGTTGTTATGTTAATAAATAGCAGAGCTAAAAACAATTGAAAGTCATTACCAAGTTTTGGGTAAATTTTCATTTTAATTTGAAGCATCTATAATATGCATTCATTTCCATCTACCCTAATGTATTTCCAAAAGCATGTCAAGTGACCCAACTCAAAAAATCGATTCTGGTGAAATTTGCACCAAGGTTAGTACTAGAGTATTAGCGGCAGGTCAGGCACAAATTTTGCTACGTCAAATATACTAGTGTCGCTTTAATAAGAGGCTAAATAAAGTTTCATACAAGCCTTGATGATCCTGCTATATTTCGTAGTGATCGGGCCTGTTCACAGTGGGAGAAATGGTCAATCTGGTGGATCTTTATTTATATCTTTATAAATAGTGATCTGATCTATTAGAAATGTTCAGTGAAATTATAGCCAAGGATATGGTCTTTAAAAAAATTTTTTTGGGACATTCCACTTTCGTACAGGGTGCGCCATAAAGTGTTGTATCGGTCACCCTCGGTTGTTCATATATTTAATAGTAGTAATATGTTTATAATTTTTGTATTTCATTCGATTTGAATACTTTTTGAAACCGATATCATGTTTTAGACATTTTAAGTTATATTTATTGATATTTGGACTTATACCCTACAGTCAGTATGCACCGAAACTATTACTATTTTTTATTTTATTTTTGTATTTTAATATTTAAAACGTGGTTTATTTCTTATTTTTTAAAGTCTACGTTAAAGTCTACGTTAATTCCTAAATATTAAGGCAATTTAATGGTGTACAATTTATTTTTTGAAAAAGGCCATATATGGGGACTAGGGTCAAACATAGGCCAATCTTCATTAAATTTGGTGGGGGTATTTATGTTTATATTAAAGTTATTTTTGCTAAATATAATCGATACACTAGTATTTATATGGGAATTATGGATATTTAAGTCATTTTATGAAGGGACTTTGTATGGGGGGTAGGGTCAAATGTGGTCCGATCATTATGGAAATGGACAATGTTATTTAGGCTTATATATAATTTATTTGTAACGATTTTTGTAGAGATACTTGCGTCTTTAAAAAAATTATGAGCTAAAAACCATATTCTAGATGTCCGTTTGTATGGGGGCTAGGTAAAATAATGGGCCGATTTGAACAATTCTCAATAGACTTCATCCTTCAGCAGAATAGTGTCATGTATGGCTGTTAAAAGTTTTTTTGTTGGTACTGGTTCACTGTACCAAATGAAAAAGTGTGCTTTTTTTCATTTGGAACACTCATTAAAAAACGTGATAAGTCAAAAAGTTGCAAAAAGTTGCAGCTAATTTTCTTACTTGACATAGAAAACAGACCACCCAACTTTTATTCAACAGAAGATTATGTTACACATAATAAAACACTCTCCTACAAAGGTCATTTTGTGTACCACAATTCAGAACTAACCCGTACAAGCAGAGGCCACAAACCAATTTTTTCCCTTAATAGATTCCCAATAATTTCAATTAAACCACTAATCCAAATAAAAAAATCTAAACTTAAGATTTTATGTGTAATCAAACTTAAACTGTAAAAAAGTGAAAAAATAATGAATTCAATTGCTAAAAAATACGCAAAGTTTGAAAGCTCACTAATGTGTGAATATTGCGAGTAAAATGAAATAAAAAAAAATCAAAAATCACTTGGTTTCTTGGTTACCAGAAAATTAAAAAAAATTTCAGAATTCTCAAATTTAAAATTTCCTTAAAGCGACACCAGATTGCCCATTTCTCCCACTGTGCTGTTTCCTGGTCGTATGTAATTCCTAAGAATATTCCCATCAGTGTCCGTGAGGGATGTTGTATCCGGAATAATAACTCCCAAGATATTTGGATCAAATATCGACTAAAGCCTGACAATGGCAAAGAAAGTGCTCCAGATTGCTATATATTTGTCTGTATCCGTACATCCTATTTTGTATAGTTGTGTTTCCACTCAAAATACGTTCAATCATACTTACAATAGACTAGCTCATATTGAACCCATAGGGTCTTTGTGATTCTATCCACTGTTTTATTATTCCTTTTCTCGCCTGTATTTTTAAATCGGCCCTCATTGCCTCGATGAAGCTCCCTTTAAAGCAACTAAATTCGCTCCTTCGTTGCCGACTACTATTGAATAGAGTGGTACCCATATAATGTAAAACTTACTCCTCTGAGAGTATTCGGTTATAACTCTCTTACAGTCCAATAGGTCTTAGATTAAACTAAAGTATCCCTTATAAAGTTTGAAGTCTATAACTGTTATAGTTTTCCAGATATATGATTTTAGTATTTAGCCACACCCACTATTTATATTCAGCCCACTTTGTCCCCAAATTTGAATATGGATGTCAAAATTGTTGGTGTATTTTGAGTTATACTAGTCTTGCGGTAAATGAACAAAATGTATGTATACATTTTTCAATTTTTGAAAAATATTAAAACACACCGACTATTTGCAAACACACTAAATAAGTGCGTGTGTTAGCGATGTGTTCAAATATTTGATTCGTTAAGAGCTATATAGCTGTATGCAGGCATGTGTGCAACATTTATTGACGATAAAAATTGCAACTTAACACTGACACCATAAAATATTACCACACAAATAAGCAGCGGCAACAACAGCTGTATGGGCAGCAGCTCTACAACAACAACAAAAACAAAAACTAAAATAAAATAAAAGAAACGTACAATGAAATGTAAACAACAACATCAACTGCAACTCAAAACCAGAAAAAAATTAATAGTGACCATTAAAAAGATACAAAACAACAACAAACAAAATACCAGAAAAAAAACATTAGCAATTGTCGAAATGACACAGAGACCAATACTAAACATCAGCAGCAACAGCAACAACAATCAACTGCAAAAGCATTTAAGTCGGTTGATGATGAACTAGTAAGCCTGGTCGGTTAGTTGGCTCGGTCGGTCTGAACTGGTCTTCTATAATTGTCCTCTAGTCACGCGCACGTACAATATAAATAGAGGCAATCAAAACCTCATCGACCATACTAAACCACTGAATTTATGCCTGACTGTCAGTCAGACAGACAGTCAGTCAGTCATGCTTTTTCACTGTCAGTTATAGTGTGTCCGTCTATTTGAGCGTTTTAAAGTATGAACATAAAAATGTATGTGTGCTTGTGTGTTTTTGCCTCCCGGGTGATTTGTATGTGATTGCACAAAAGTGCATCACGTGACTATTTACTTAACAATTTACGTGGCGTTTATCATCTGCATGGTATACATACATACATACACATTATTTTTCTATATTTAAATACATACACATGTGTATATAGTATTTCTTTTAGGTTTTGCTTTAAATAATCATATACCTAGGATCTGGAATGTGTATTAGGGAGTTAAATTTTTAGTTTTATTCGAATTTTGTACAATTAGCCAAAATGCAAAAAAAAATATTTTCTATAAATTTTGTTATAACACATAAAAATTGAGAAAACTAAAATACTATTTTTAGGACTTTCAAGGATTAGTAGTCCTGGAGGCAGAAAGACATGTAAAGAGTATAACTTTTAGGTTTAAATAATATCAAAAGATAAGAAAATCCAAGTTTTTTTTCATTAATCATAAATCAATTATTTTGCATGGAGGCTAGAACTAAGTTATGGTGGCGTGGCGAAATGTCCAATGCCATCTATGGACGTTTCAACGGTGGCGTGTCATAATGTCCAATGTCATAATGTCCATAGACGTTATGACGCACTAAATTGAGTCATAATGTCCATAGACGTTATGACGCACTAAATTGAGTCATAATGTCCATGGACGTTATGACAATTTCAAAAGTGTTACAATGTCCATGAGCAATGGGACATAAAGTCCACGGATTTCAAAGAGTCCATTTATCAAAAAAGGCTTAATTTAGTGAAGCCGGTGTTCGAAATACCCCAGAGTTTGAAACCCCTGCGCCCGGCCGAAGGCCGGCTATCCAGGACACTTTTTAATAGGAGTCCAAAATGTAACAATTACCAAATTTAGGAGCAATTCTTTTCGGGATAAGAGCGTCCCTATCTTAAATTTTAAACAAATTTTCCAATACATTTCTGATTTCAAAGTGTCACAATGTCCATGGACATTATGACATTTTGAAAAAGTGACATAATGTCCATGGACGTTATGTCATTTTTTGGTGTGTCATAATGTCCATGGACATTATGACATTGGACATTATGACATGCCACCGTTTCAACACTCCAAAAAGTGTAATAATATCCATGGACGTTATTACTCACCAAAAAGTGTTGTAAAGACCATGAGCATAGTAACACAAAGTATATGTCCAACATCGTCAAACTGATGTTTGAAATAGCTCTGAGTTTAAAACTCATGCATCCGGCAAAAGGACATTGTGATACTTTTAAAACAGAAATGTATTGGAAAATTTGTTTAGAATTTAAGAAAGGGACACACTTATCCCGAAAAGAATTGCTCCTAAATTTGGTGTATGTTGAATTTTGGATTCCTTTTAAAAAGTGTCGTGGATAGCCGTCTTCGGTCGGGCCCAGGAGTTTTAAACTCTGGGGAATTTGGAATACCAGCTTCGCTAAAATAAGCCTTTTTTTCGAAAATGGACTCTTTGAAATCCACGGACTTTCTGTCGCAGGTGACGTGTCAGAATGTCCAATGTAATAATGTCCATAGACGTTATGACGCACTAAATTGAGTCATAATGTCCATGGACGTTATGACAATTTCGAAAGTGTTACAATGTCCATGAGCAATGGGCCATAAAGTCCATGGATTTCAAAGAGTCCATTTATCAAAAAAGGCTTAATTTAGCAAAGCCGGTGTTCGAAATACCCCAGAGTTTGAAACCCCTGCGCCCGGCCTAAGGCCGGCTATCCAGGACACTTTTTAATAGGAGTCCAAAATGTAACAATTACCAAATTTAGGAGCAATTCTTTTCGGGATAAGAGCGTCCCTATCTTAAATTTTAAACAAATTTTCCAATACATTTCTGATTTCAAAGTGTCACAATGTCCATGGACATTATGACATTTTAAAAAAGTGACATAATGTCCATGGACATTATGTCGCTTTATAGTGTGTCATAAGGTCAATGGACATTATGTCACTGGACATTATGACACGCCACTTCTGTCGCATTGCTCTTGGACATTGTGACACTTTTGAAATTGTCATTATGTCCATGGACATAATGACTCAATTTAGTGTGTCATAAGATCTATCTTATACGGTACAAGAACAAAGCCTATTATAAATTCTTGAAGTCAGTCCCCATTATTGCACGTAAAACAAAATAAAACACCCTAATGTGTGTGTTGTGTGCACCCTATTTGCAGGATGAAGAGTAGTAGATTTTGGTTGTCGCTTCATTAGCAGAAAAAATATCAAAATTTTATGACCTTGATAAGTGAATTTTGTTTTACTCTATGAATTGGTGGAACTCAATCAAAACTTCAACCTCTTCTTGAAACACTTAAGAAAACTTAATTGATTTCATAAAAAAACATTTTCTTAAATGAAGAAATGTAAAATTATTAATAGATATTTAGTAAAAGAAAAAAAGTACCTCTACTCGTTCCATAATTAAACTTAGCCTTGGACTCTTCCGCAGCTATAGGGTATCTTAAGTTCGGTTATCAACGGGGCTACTCTTCTTACTTGTTGTTTTTTTTCATAATTTTTCTGTCATGTTAAAACCACCACAAAAGAACCTGACACACTAACAATTTTATTTTTATCGGACATAGATTTATACACTTTATGAGTTTACATTATTTTAGGAGTGTTTTTTTAATGGATTTGCGTTTTCTTGTAAATTTATTTATTTACTATTATATTCTTTTATTATTATTATTTTGCTGCATGTTTAAGTTCATAACAAATTAATAATTTATATTTATACGTATTTTTTCTCTTGAAACCATACGGTCCCCCTAAGATTGTATGTTTTAAAAATAAAAATTATATTAAGTAGATGGTGTAAAAGGTGAGTTCAATGACCGTTACTGTACACAGAAGTTAGTAAGAAATTTATTTTAAAATGTATTTGAATGGGTCATACACATACATACACACTTAGTTCAATGTGCACTAAGATTATAAGGACGAAATAAGGAACTCCCCTACAGTACTAGTTGTATTAACCAGCAATAAGGTATATGACTAGGTGAGCAGTTATTTTAATATAGTCTTACCCTAGGTGGAAATCAATTGACTCATATATCACTTTAATTACAAATAGAAAATTGACTCTGAATTCGATTTATTATGGCAGGTTAATAACAACTTACACTACTACAAAGTGATAATTGTCTCCGATTAATTACCTTGAAGCGAGAAAGTGAGTTCTCCGCTCTATATTTCAGAGAGTATATTCGAGATGAATGACTTAACGTACTTAGATGAGTTAAAGTCAAAAAAGCGTATCTTACGAGTTTAACAACTTGCCAAACTACTATTTTGATTTAGAATTATATATTTGATTTAAATTTATTGGACTGTTAACGAACTGTTTAGAAATGAAATATGTTTAAAATTATGTAACGATTTTTTTATACAGTGTATATTTTTAAACATAACATTTTTCGTACGTTTGTTCGTTTCCCAAAATAATGTTTTCAATTTGCGTGTTTATAGGAGGAAATGTGAAAACAAAAGTGGGAAAAATCGCAAGATTTGTTTAACCATGCATTTATCATTTAATACCATTAAAGTAAAAAGCAAACACTCGTGATTAAATAAAAATAAAAAACAAGTATATATACATTGTTATAGTCGGGCATGGTCGGCGATATGATAACCCTAGTGAGTATGTTTAAAAAGTGTATAATTTGTATACCCTACACCACTATAGTGGGGAGGGTATTATATGTTTGTGCTGATGTTTGTAGCACACAAAAATGTTGGTTCTACACCCACCTTAAAGTATACCGATCGATTCAGAATCACTTTTTGAGTCGATTAAGACATGTCCGTCCGTCCGTCCGGCTGGCTGGATGTTATGTAAACCTTGTGCGCAAGGTACAGGCCACAATTTGCAAGATAATTTGACCAAGCATGTTTTTTGGCACAAATACGAAGTCTATTGAAAATGGTTGAAATCGCTCCATTATTTCATCTAGCCCCATATAACCGTACAGCCTGATTTGGACTTTTTATGCCATAATTACGTCAAATATAGTATTATCTGTCTAATTGGCACAAATAAGTTTTATATAAGTATAAATGACACTGAAGATTTTCGTAATGATCGGCCCTTATTTGACCCTAGCCCCCATACAAACCCCCCTTCAAAAAATGTCTTAAACGTCTAAAATTGACTTCTAACCATTTGTATTGCAATGAAACTCAACATAACTAACTATTATTTAAAAATATATCCTTTTCCCAAATTTAATGAGGATCGGCCCATGTTCGACCTATACTCCTATATAAAGCGTCATTTAGAAAATTAGTTTTTTTATCAATAAATTGCCTAAATACTTTGGAATTAAGGTAAAATTCAACATAAAAGTTTCTTTATGAAAAATAAAAATTTTTTAAATATACTCATGGTGTAGGGTATGTTATTGTCGGCCATTCCCGACTATACTTTCCTATAAAGTTTGCACAATTTGTTGACAAACAAGTAAGAGTTCTATATTCGGATGTGCAGAATCTTATATACCCTTCACCATGATGTACCTTTTGAATACCGAAAAAGTATCAAAAAGTCCCCTTTTATGTGTTCTCACTTAATCCGGGCTAAACATACTTAATTTCATGTTTCTAGGTTCAATATTATAGAAAATTCAAGAAGTACCTTTTGTAGAACGAAAAAGTACCAAAAAGTCGCCTTATATAGGTTATCACCTAATCCGGGCCCTACATACTAATTTCATATTTCTAGGTTCAATATTATAGAAAATTCAAAAGCACCTTTGTTGAACGAAAAAGTTTCAAAAAGTCCCCTTTTATAGGTTCTCACCTAATCCGGGCCCTACATGCTAAATTTCATGTTTCTAGGTTCAATATTATAGAAAATTCCAAAAGTACCTTTTGTAGAACAAAAAAAAAATACCTAAAGTCCCCTTTTATGTGTTCTCACTTAATCCGGGCTCTACATGATTTATTTAATGTTTCTATGCTCAATATTATAGAAAAATCAATAGTACCTTTTGTAGAACGAAAAGGTGTCAAAAAGTTCACTTTTATAGGTTCTCACTTAATCCGGGCTCTATATATTTAATTTCATGTTTCTAACCAACAACATTCGTAACGTGTTGTTCTTGCATTGCTTTTTCATACAAAATTTTCCGTATGATTATGTGTGTTGTTTTTGTTTGTTTATTATTTGTGTCTCCGCATGCACGAAAAATCTAAATTTTTGATACAATTTTCAAAGGTTGTCTTGGATTTTTGCTCATATCTCCGTTATTTATAAAACGATTTTGCTGGTTTTAAATAGGAAACTTCCCGAAAGCATGTTTGGCAGAATTGTTGAAGATTTGGATCCCGAAGATATCTGGGGTCTTTATAAAATTGATTTCTACAAACAAACATACAAACTTACATACAGACGGACAGACAGACAGACGGACAGACAGAAGGACATAGCTTAATCAACTCCACTATCTATTTTTGGTATTTACTCTACTATAGTAGAGTAAATAACAATAAATATTAATAATAAACATTGTATTAACAAGTGATTTTTATTCACCTATGCAGAATCATACCACCAAGATATTTGTCCTAAATTTTAAGTAAAAGTAAGGTGGTTCTGCTTATAAACCACCGGTTGATCAAAGTGCTTAGTCTAAACTAAATATCATCAATAAAATCTATTTTATTCCCCATTTTTAAATGTTAAATAAAACTATTTTAAGTGCCATTTTAAAATTCCCATAAACCTTTCTAATCTATTTGCATTCTATTTCTTTTATAAACATTTGTTAATAGAATTATCGTGGCATAACAATACAAATTTGTGATAAATGTCCGGAAAAAAACATCATAAAGAAAATAATAAAAATACCGATATTTTACTTAAACGTGTCTAAATTACTAATAAAATCAATCATTATTTTTAACAATCAATCATAGAATTATTTAAATCATGTAATTGAGTGTGTTTAAATAATAAATATTTACGAACAAGCCCCTTAATAATAGTCAATATACATATGTATAGGTACTTACGATGACTATTTAAAAATGTTTAAGATGTTAATCAGTTTTTTCTATAACATTTTTATTTTATTTTTGTTTTTTTTTTTTTTTTGCT
Organism: Lucilia sericata; assembly: GCF_015586225.1. NCBI lineage: Eukaryota > Metazoa > Arthropoda > Insecta > Diptera > Calliphoridae > Lucilia > Lucilia sericata. The sequence continues at coordinate 30,768 of NW_023996758.1, forward strand.
ATAGTGATGATTAACTGTATAGATACTTAAATAAATGATGTATAATTTTTGCTCTATGTCAAAAACGGCGGTATGTTAGATTTAACATTAGTTATAATACAGCGTTGAAAGTTTCGGCATATTTTTGTTACTAAAAATGGTGATAACATCATAATTAGAATAAACACATTACTTCCAAAGTACCAGTTATATCCTTATAGATTTTGGTAAAGGGATTTACTCCTACATCAGTTATTTATGCAGAATATCATCATTATATTAGTGTTTATAACTGAATTTTGACCATCAAGTAATTTTCTGAAGTGGAAGAAGTTAATATGGGGATAGCGTCAAATGAGGCCCGATCATTATGCAAATCAGCAATATCATTAAGACTTATATAAGACAAAATATTTGCCGATTTTTGGAGTGTTACAAGAACATTCAACATATTTATGTGCTCAAAAGCCCTATTCGGGAGGTACGGTTGTATGGGAGCTATAGGATATAAAGGACCGATTTTAATCATTTTCAATAGGCTTCGTTCTTGGGTCAAAGGAAGAGTATGTGCCAAATTTCATATAATTATCTTGAAAATTGCATCCTGTAGAGTGTGCACAAGGTTTACATGGACACACAGGCAGACAGATATACAGACAGACAGACGGACGGACGGACATAGCTAAATTGAGAAAGTAATTCTGAGCCGATTGGTATACTTTAAGATGCAATATTTTTGGGTGTTACAAACATCAGCACAAACACATAATACCCTCTCCACTATTGTGGTGTAGGGTATACATAACGGAGATATGGGCAAAATTCCGAAATAATCCACGAAAATGTTGTTATCACAAAAAGTCAATAAAAATATTGGTTCTACACCAAAACTATTGGTTTCTACCTTGAAGTAAACCAATCGGTTCAGAATCACTTTGTGAGTCCCTTCACCCGTCCGTCTGTATTTCCATGTAAACTTTGTGAGCACTTTCGTATTATGCACGAAATTTTCTAAAATATTACGATCTTTTGTAAAGCTAAGCATGGGCGTGGGGCCTTTTTATGTATTACAAATTTGGATACTTTTTACTTGCAAGATAGTTGTTAGGAAGTTTTTATTTTATTTGGAATTTTAAAAAAAGGTCCGTTTGAGAAATAATTTTGATGCTTTACCATGCATACTGTATATTAAGATCTGTTGAACAGATTTTTTATTGCTTTACAAACTTTCATAATGTAGTGAAAATGAAATTAACCATAAAATTATAGCCGAATTAATACCTCAAAGACGACAGCATTAATTGGGTCATATAAGCCCTTTCTTCAACACGTTTATACATAAATTTGTGATTTAGGGGGATTATAAAAAATTATTTACAGCATAAAAATAAACTAATTAGAATTGACATAAAATCATCAAACTTTAATAAAGTTCCAGCTGAAATAACTCAAATATAAGTATATACCTTAGAGACTATTAACAGCCAGATATTCAAATATGTATGTAATTCCGTTCTCAGCATTTTCCCCCCGTTTTATTTTCTTCACATCAAAATTCATTAAATATTTAAATTTAGCTCAAACATTTTGATTAAAATGCATATTTGAAACTGGCAGACCAACATACAAACATACATGCTTGATTAAATCGTTAAAATAAAACCAAAAAAACAAAGTTGAAAAAATTTTTTTCATCTAAATTAAGAGTGATGTTTCTTCTCACACATAAAAAATGCAAATTTATTCAAAGAATGAGTGTGACTTAAAAAAAAACCAACCAACCAACTCTTATTAAAATATTTCTTCTTCAAAATATTTAATAACAATAATAAAAAAAAGTAAAACTTATGAAATGTTCATGCCCGTATTTGTTAGACGCTTTGACGTTCAGACAGTCAGCCAACCAGCCAGACCAGTCTCTTCAAAGCTGGTGGGGGTAATTTATCGGGTTGGCTGTATTAGATTTTATACGTAGCTTATAAATATTTTATGAGGTGTTAATTTTTTAATGATTTTTTTTATTATTTCTTTCTTAGCAAGCACACTCTAAAAAAATTTCGTTTATGACTACAATGACATGAATGAATTTATAAAACGTTAAGTGTTGAATGACTGACATCACAAAATGCAAAAAAAAATAAAACAAACATATTTTTCAGTTAAATTCTATACTCATCCAGTCACACTCACTTAACACCCTCCCATAAAGTATAAATAGACAAATAAACGATATTGTTGATTAATGAATGTGTTGAATGAATATTTATTAAAAGTAGTTTAAATTTCATTTAACTTTTATTTGTTTATTCTTCTTTTTTCGGTTTAATAATGATGTGTCGATAAATGATTAGATGGCGCTAAATCAAATTTTAATGTTTATTTAAATTAAAATTTTGAAAGATATTAGAAAACTAAATATTGAATTGATGGAATAATGGTAATATTGGCATTGTTTGGATAAAAAGTAAAAATATGGCCTTGCTCCCAGTAAATATTTGTTTTACTAAACAAGCTATAGCCATAAGATGCTCCTACTTGCTAAAAAGTTCTAGAATGAAGAGTGAAGTTTCTATAGTCGTAAGGTGATCCTACTTGCTAAAAAGTTCTAGAATGAAGAGTGTACTTTCTGTAGCCATAAGATGCTCCTACTTGGTAAAAAGTTCTACAATGAAGAGCGTAGTTTCTTCCTGAAAAAAAGGGTGAGACCAGAAAGATCAAATTTCAAGGAAAGCCGAGCAATGACAGCGAAAGTCCTCCACTTTCTTCTGAGTCCTTTTGTATCGCTGTTAGTTATT
>NW_023996759.1:0-33508 GCF_015586225.1 Lucilia sericata
TATAGTCTAGTCTATAGTCTAGTCTATAGTCTAGTCTATAGTCTAGTCTATAGTCTAGTCTATAGTCTAGTCTATAGTCTAGTCTATAGTCTAGTCTAGTCTAGTCTATAGTCTAGTCTAGTCTAGTCTAGTCTATAGTCTAGTCTAGTCTATAGTCTATAGTCTAGTCTAGTCTATAGTCTAGTCTAGTCTAGTCTATAGTCTAGTCTAGTCTATAGTCTAGTCTAGTCTATAGTCTAGTCTAGTCTAGTCTAGTCTTCTAGTCTAGTCTAGTCTAGTCTAGTCTATAGTCTAGTCTATAGTCTAGTCTATAGTCTAGTCTATAGTCTAGTCTATAGTCTAGTCTATAGTCTAGTCTATAGTCTAGTCTATAGTCTAGTCTATAGTCTAGTCTATAGTCTAGTCTATAGTCTAGTCTATAGTCTAGTCTATAGTCTAGTCTATAGTCTAGTCTATAGTCTAGTCTATAGTCTAGTCTATAGTCTAGTCTATAGTCTAGTCTATAGTCTAGTCTATAGACTAGACTATAGTCTAGTCTATAGTCTAGTCTATAGTCTAGTCTATGGTCTAGTCTATAGTCTAGTCTATAGTCTAGTCTATAGTCTAGTCTATAGTCTAGTCTATAGTCTAGTCTATAGTCTAGTCTATAGTCTAGTCTATAGTCTAGTCTATAGTCTAGTCTATAGTCTAGTCTATAGTCTAGTCTATAGTCTAGTCTATAGTCTAGTCTATAGTCTAGTCTATAGTCTAGTCTATAGTCTAGTCTATAGTCTAGTCTATAGTCTAGTCTATAGTCTAGTCTATAGTCTAGTCTATAGTCTAGTCTATAGTCTAGTCTATAGTCTAGTCTATAGTCTAGTCTATAGTCTAGTCTATAGTCTAGTCTATAGTCTAGTCTATAGTCTAGTCTATAGTCTAGTCTATAGTCTAGTCTATAGTCTAGTCTATAGTCTAGTCTATAGTCTAGTCTATAGTCTAGTCTATAGTCTAGTCTATAGTCTAGTCTATAGTCTAGTCTATAGTCTAGTCTATAGTCTAGTCTATAGTCAGTCTATAGTCTTCTATAGTCTAGTCTATAGTCTAGTCTATAGTCTAGTCTATAGTCTAGTCTATAGTCTAGTCTATAGTCTAGTCTATAGTCTAGTCTATAGTCTAGTCTATAGTCTAGTCTATAGTCTAGTCTATAGTCTAGTCTATAGTCTAGTCTATAGTCTAGTCTATAGTCTAGTCTATAGTCTAGTCTATAGTCTAGTCTATAGTCTAGTCTATAGTCTAGTCTATAGTCTAGTCTATAGTCTAGTCTATAGTCTAGTCTATAGTCTAGTCTATAGTCTAGTCTATAGTCTAGTCTATAGTCTAGTCTATAGTCTAGTCTATAGTCTAGTCTATAGTCTAGTCTATAGTCTAGTCTATAGTCTAGTCTATAGTCTAGTCTTTAGTCTAGTCTATAGTCTAGTCTATAGTTTAGTCTATAGTCTAGTCTATAATCTAGTCTATAGTCTAGTCTATAGTCTAGTCTATAGTCTAGTTTTTAGTCTAGTCTATAATCTAGTCTATAGTCTAGTCTATAGTCTAGTCTATAGTCTAGTTTTTAGTCTAGTTTATAGGTCTAGTCTATAGTCAGCCATTTTAACATATTTCATTGAATTGCATTTCGTTCCTCTCGGAAAAATTTTAATGTCACGAAATTTCTAATGGATTTCTACATTTTTTGATTTTTTCACTTTTGCTGCATGTTTCACTTAATACCATTTCGTTCCTCTAAATAAATTCCTTGTTATTCTTGCAATTTTATTTCTTTCCTCTAAAAAACAACTTTTTTTAAAATACAATATCAAAATATATGTGTTTTATGTAATTTTTAACCTGTTTCATTAAATTCCATATCGTTTCACTCCTTTAAAAATACTTAATTTCATTCGATTTCAAAAATTTTTTAAATTTCAGTCAGGTTTTTAAGCCATTTTTAACATATTTCATTAAATACCATTTCGTTCCTTTTAGAAAAATTTTGAATTTCATCAAATTTCTACAAGTTTTGTAAATTTTTTTGATTTCGATAATTGTTAAGTTACTTTTGCAACATGTTTCACTTAATACCATTTCGTTCCTCTAAAGAAATTCGTTGTTTTTCTTACAATTTTATTTATTTTCTCTAAAAAATAACTTTTACAGCATAATATCGAATTACATGAGTTTTTGTGCAATTTTTAACATGTTTCATTTAATTCCATTTCGTTCCACCTTTAAAAAAATTTATTTTTTTTTTTTTAATTTTCTTGTATTTAATTGATGTATTCCATTTTGTTCCGTTGAGATAATTTCGAGTTAAATTTGTAAGAAACAGAACGATTTCATCAGAAAACTATTTTTAATAAAACAAGGGAACTGAAACTAGCGAAACTTTCCATTATTTTCAGACAAAAAACCTGTTACATACTTCGACAAATGACATTTAAATTTCTAAAAATTTTCTATTTTTAAAAAAGTTCAATAGAATTTAGTAAAGATTTTCTCCTCTATCACTGGAAGCCTTATCAAGGTCGAGTAATGATTTTTTAGCTTTTTGGGCATGTGTTTGTCGTTAATGGCCTGTTTTTTATGTATTTGTCTCTGAAAAAGATCCACTTTTTTTAGCCAACCAGCTATACAAACAACATTTTGTTATCACTTTTTTGTATATTTTTATTAACAAAAAAATAACAACAACTATATATTGATAACCAGAAATAGATCTACACTACAGCAACAACTAAAATTTGAGTTTTTCTGGTTGGCACCTTCAGAAAAACAAACAAAACTAGTTTATTTGAAAAATAAAATATTAAAGTTGTTGTTTTTTTTTTTTTTTCTTTTTCAAAACAACGACAACATAGTCTTCACTATCCAAAAATAATTGTTTTTGTTTTCCTACTGTATACAGGGGGATGGTAAGGTGGCGTGTGATCATACTTATAGATACACACCCACTCAAGCAGTTTACTCAATATTTTTGTTAAAATCTTTTAATTTAAAACACACGTGCTTTGAGGTTTTTTTCCTTAAAATCGTAACATTTTTAAGTATTTTTTTAAATTTGTTTATTTAAATTATTTTAAAAATTTTTTCTTTTAGTTTCGGTTGAAAGTCCAATTTTCACTTTTATTTCTTAATTTGTTTATTATTTTTTTGTATAAATTCTTATCATTTTTGTTTTCTATAATTTATAATAATATTTACTTACAAATTATTATTTATTAATTTTTTATAAAAAAAAACTAAAAAAGTATTTTTTCTTAAATCCTTTATGGTTCAATCAACTTGTTGTTTGGGTCTGTTGCCCACGAGTTGTTACTCCAGACTGAATTTTTTCTTTATACAAACTTAAATAATAAATATTAACAAAAAAAAATTATAAAATAAAAGAGCAAATACTGCGTAAGAGTCTCTGCCAGAGTAAATTATTTATAATTAACACTCTTTTATAAAAGAAATTGAAACGGTAATGCTAATTTAGTGATTTAGCTATATTTTATTCTATACTATAGACTAAAGTTTAGTCTAATTCTATAGACTAAAGTTAGTATATTCTACTAAAGTTTAGTCTATTCTATAGACTAAAGTTTAGTCTATCTTTAGACTAAGTTTAATCTATTCTATAGACTAAAGTTTAGTATATTCTACTAAAGTTAGTCTATTCTATAGACTAAAGTTTAGTCTATTCTTTAGACTAAAGTTTAATCTATTCTATAGACTAAAGTTTAGTCTATTTTATAGACTAGAGTATAGTCTATGCTATAGACTAAAGTATATTCTATAGACTAAAGTTTAGTCTATTTTATAGAATAAAGGGTCTATTCTATAGTCTAGTCTATGGTCTTGTCTATAGACTAGTCTATAGTTTATTTTATAGTCTATAGTCTAGTCTATAGTCTAGTTTATAATATAGTCTATAGTCCAGTCTATAGTCTAGTCTATAGTCTAGTCTATAGTGTTGTCTATAGTCTGGTCTATAGCGAAGTCTATAGCCTAGTCTATACTCTAGTTTATAATATAGTCTATAGTCTAGTCTATAGTCTAGTCTATAGTCTAGTCTATAGTCTAGTCTATAGTCTAGTCTATAGTCTAGTCTATAGTCTAGTCTATAGTCTAGTCTATAGTCTAGTCTATAGTCTAGTCTATAGTCTAGTCTATAGTCTAGTCTATAGTCTAGTCTATAGTCTAGTCTATAGTCAGTCTAGTAGTCTATAGTCTAGTCTATAGTCTAGTCTATAGTCTAGTCTATAGTCTAGTCTATAGTCTAGTCTATAGTCTAGTCTATAGTCTAGTCTATAGTCTAGTCTATAGTCTAGTCTATAGTCTAGTCTATAGTCTAGTCTATAGTCTAGTCTATAGTCTAGTCTATAGTCTAGTCTATAGTCTAGTCTATAGTCTAGTCTATAGTCTAGTCTATAGTCTAGTCTATAGTCTAGTCTATAGTCTAGTCTATAGTCTAGTCTATAGTCTAGTCTATAGTCTAGTCTATAGTCTAGTCTATAGTCTAGTCTATAGTCTAGTCTATAGTCTAGTCTATAGTCTAGTCTATAGTCTAGTCTATAGTCTAGTCTATAGTCTAGTCTGTAGTCTAGTCTATAGTCTAGTCTATAGTCTAGTCTATAGTCTAGTCTATAGTCTAGTCTATAGTCTAGTCTATAGTCTAGTCTATAGTCTAGTCTATAGTCTAGTCTATAGTCTATAGTCTAGTCTAGTCTAGTCTAGTCTAGTCTAGTCTAGTCTAGTCTAGTCTAGTCGTCTAGTCTAGTCTAGTCTAGTCTAGTCTAGTCTAGTCTAGTCTAGTCTATAGTCTAGTCTAGTCTAGTCTAGTCTAGTCTATAGTCTAGTCTAGTCTAGTCTAGTCTAGTCTAGTCTAGTCTAGTCTAGTCTAGTCTAGTCTAGTCTAGTCTAGTCTAGTCTATAGTCTAGTCTATAGTCTATAGTCTAGTCTATAGTCTAGTCTATAGTCTAGTCTATAGTCTAGTCTATAGTCTAGTCTATAGTCTAGTCTATTCTAGTCTATAGTCTAGTCTATAGTCTAGTCTATAGTCTAGTCTATAGTCTAGTCTATAGTCTAGTCTATAGTCTAGTCTATAGTCTAGTCTATAGTCTAGTCTATAGTCTAGTCTATAGTCTAGTCTATAGTCTAGTCTATAGTCTAGTCTATAGTCTAGTCTATAGTCTAGTCTATAGTCTAGTCTATAGTCTAGTCTATAGTCTAGTCTATAGTCTAGTCTATAGTTTAGTCTATAGTCTAGTCTATAGTCTAGTCAATTGTCTAGTCTATTGTCTAGTCTATAGTCTAGTGTAGTCTATAATATAGTCTATTGTCTAGTCTATAGTCTAGTCTATAGTCTAGTCTATATTCTAGTTTACAGTCTAGTCTATAGTCTAGTCTATAGTCTAGTCTATAGTCTAGTCTATAGTCTAGTCTATTGTCTAGTCTATAGTCTAGTCTATGTCTAGTCTATAGTCTAGTCTATAGTCTAGTCTATTGTCTAGTCTATAGTCTAGTCTATTGTCTAGTCTATAGTCTAGTCTATAGTCTAGTCTATAGTCTAGTCTATAGTCTAGTCTATAGTCTATAGACTAGGCTATAGACTAGGCTATAGACTAGGCTATAGACTAGGCTATAGTCTAGTCTATAGTCTAGTCTATAGCCTAGTCTATAGCCTAGTCTATAGCCTAGTCTATAGCCTAGTCTATAGCCTAGTCTATAGTCTAGTCTATAGTCTAGTCTATAGTCTAGTCTAAAGTCTAGTCTATAGTCTAGTCTATAGTCTAGTCTATAGTCTAGTCTAAAGTCTAGTCTATAGTCTAGTCTATATTCTAGTCTATTGTCTAGTCTATAGTCTAGTCTATAGTCTAGTCTATTGTCTAGTCTATAGTCTAGTCTATAGTCTAGTCTATAGTCTAGTCTATTGTCTAGTCTATAGTCTAGTCTATAGTCTAGTCTATTGTCTAGTCTATAGTCTAGTCTATAGTCTAGTCTAGTAGTCTATAGTCTAGTATAGCCTAGTCTATAGCCTAGTCTATAGCCTAGTCTATAGCCTAGTCTATAGCCTAGTCTATAGCCTAGTCTATAGTCTAGTCTATAGTCTAGTCTATAGTCTAGTCTAAAGTCTAGTCTATAGTCTAGTCTATAGTCTAGTCTATAGTCTAGTCTATAGTCTAGTTTATAGTCTAGTCTATATTCTAGTCTATAGTCTAGTCTATAGTCTAGTCTATAGTCTAGTCTATAGTCTAGTCTATAGTCTAGTCTATAGTCTAGTCTATAGTCTAGTCTATAGTCTAGTCTATAGTCTGGTCTTTGAACTAGTCTATAGTTTAGTCTATAGTGTTTTCTATAGTCTAGTTTATATTCAAGTTTATAACCTAGTCTTTAGCCAAGTCTATAGTGTTATTTATAGGCTAGTCTGTTGCCTAATCTATAGTCTAGTCTGTAGTATTGTCTATAGTGAAGTCCATGGAGTAGTATCTAGCCTAGTCGATGGCTAAAGTCTATTCTTTAGTCGAGTCTATAGTTTAGCTCTTTAGTTCCCTTTCAAAAACCGCTACATAAGCATTACTAAAAAAACTCAGAGAGTGAGAATGTCTTAACATAAGAGCCCCTACTGAGGGACTTCTTGTGTTTGTTGGTTTAACATCTTTTTATGCAAATCAACTAAACATAAATTAATATGTATGTATGTATCTGAAGAGTACTTTAGTGGGGGTCCAGACCAAACCCAAACAAGTTTTTTTTACTTGTCATCCCATAAGTAACACTAAAAATAGCTCTTTTTAAAAAACAAAAAAGGGAAAAAACAAATACAAAACATTTTGTAAAAATTAAATAAAAAGGGGGCCTGGCCTTTTATTTTTCTTACGTCAAACACGTGGCAAACAATAGAAAAAAATACATTTTTAATTTTGGTTTGTTGTTTTATATTCTAATTTGTTGTTATCAGTTAAAACAACAACTATTAAAACAAAATAGTAATATCATTATTGTGGATTGTGGTTGTTGTTTGTTTAATTTTGTTTATGAAAAATATGTTTTCAAAATTTAGCAAAATTTTTATGATTATTTTTTTTATTGATATGCCTTGACTTTGAAACAACCTTTTAAAATGTTTACTTTATGCTTGTTTTGATTTCTGAAACATAAAGTTGATGAAATTAATAAACTTGATTGTTTTACTCTAAATTTTAAATCTACTATTAGAAAAAAATTGTTTTTGTATTTTATTAGTTTTCAGTATTTTGCTATGAAAGAACTTATTAAAATTCTAGTCACGTTACTTTCTAGAACCAAGAAAAATTAATTCAATTGAAGAATATAGTGGTATCTTGACTAAAGTCCAGTCTATAATCAGCACAAGTCTACAATCTTGACAATTGTTTTGACATAGTGAAGTCTTAAGGCTAGTATTTTCTGTAGTCTAGACTACAGTCTAGTCTATAGTCTAGTCTATAGTCTAGTCTATAGTCTAGTCTATAGTCTAGTCTATAGTCTAGGTCTATAGTCTTAGTCTATAGTCAGTCTATAGTCTAGTCTATAGTTCTAATCTATAGTCTAGTCTATAGTCTAGTCTATAGTCTAGTCTATAGTCTAATCTATAGTCTAGTCTATAGTCTAGTCTATAGTCTAGTCTATAGTCTAATCTATAGTCTAGTCTATAGTCTAGTCTATAGTCTAGTCTATAGTCTAGTCTATAGTCTAGTCTATAGTCTAGTCTATAGTCTAGTCTATAGTCTAGTCTATAGTCTAGTCTATAGTCTAGTCTATAGTCTAGTCTGTAGTCTAGTCTATAGTCTAGTCTATAGTCTAGTCTATAGTCTAGTCTATAGTCTAGTCTATAGTCTAGTCTATAGTCTAGTCTATAGTCTAGTCTATAGTCTAGTCTATAGTCTAGTCTATAGTCTAATCTATAGTCTAGTCTATAGTCTAGTCTATAGTCTAGTCTATAGTCTAGTCTATAGTCTAGTCTATAGTCTAGTCTATAGTCTAGTCTATAGTCTAGTCTATAGTCTAGTCTACATAGTCTATAGTCTAGTCTATAGTCTAGTCTATAGTCTAGTCTATAGTCTAGTCTATAGTCTAGTCTATAGTCTATTCTATAGTCTAGTCTATAGTCTAGTCTATAGTCTAGTCTATAGTCTAGTCTATAGTCTAGTCTATAGTCTAGTCTATAGTCTAGTCTATAGTCTAGTCTATAGTCTAGTCTATAGTCTAGTCTATAGTCTAGTCTATAGTCTAGTCTATAGTCTAGTCTATAGTCTAGTCTATAGTCTAGTCTATAGTCTATAGTCTAGTCTATAGTCTAGTCTATAGTCTAGTCCTATAGTCTAGTCTATAGTCTAGTCTATAGTCTAGTCTATAGTCTAGTCTATAGTCTAGTCTATAGTCTAGTCTATAGTCTAGTCTATAGTCTAGTCTATAGTCTAGTCTATAGTTTAGTCTATAGTCTAGTCTATAGTCTAGTCTATAGTCTAGTCCATAGTCTAGTCTATTAGTCTAGTCTAGTAGTCTAGTCTATCTAGTCTATAGTCTAGTCTATAGTCTAGTCTATAGTCTAGTCTATAGTCTAGTCTATATTCTAGTCAATAGACTAGTCTATCGTCTAGTCAAGAGACTAGTCTATCGTCTAGTCAATAGACTAGTCTATAATCTAGTCAATAGACCTGTCTATAGTCTATTTTACAGTCTAGTCTATAGACGATATAGTCTAGCCTATAGCCTGGTATATAGTCTAGTTTATAGTCTAGTCTATAGACATTATAGTTTAGTATATAGTCTAGCCTATAGTCTAGTCTACGATCTAGTCAATAGTGTAGTCTATAGTTTAGTCTATAGTCCAAACTATAGTCCAGCCTATAATCCAGTTTATATGTAGTTTATAGTCTGTTCTGTTGTCTAATTATAGTCTAAACTATGATCCATTTTGTCTGGACTATAATCTAGTCTATAGTCTGCTCGAAATCTTTATCTCTAGTCTACTACTTATGTATGTATATAGTTTTGACTTCTTAAGTATAGCCTATTTTATAGTCGAAGTCAAGGCTTATAGTTTAGTCCAGATTCTTTACTACATATTAATCAAATGTTCTGATTAGATTACAGCTGGTTTCCAGATGTCCTTTACATTTCCCTTTTAATTCCAAGATAATTGCAATTGTTTCAAAATCACAATATTAAGTGACATTTAATTGACTCTCAAATACAACCCATAATTATTGTTATTGTATTCTTGTTGTTGATTAGTGAAATCAATTGTCACATAGTTGTCAAAAGTTTGTAAAATCCACCCCTTGCTCTTAAGGGTTAACTTAATTTAGTGGGTGGACATGTTTAAATCATTTTTCAAAAGGGCGTTTAAATGGGGATTTTTGAAATAAACAATTTTGAAAGAATTTTTTTAAACCACCCTTATTTTGTTTTTAAAATAATTTATATTTAAACAATTGTTTAAAAAATTAAACAAATTTTAATAAATAAATAAAACAGTATATTTTCAATCAACAAAAAATTGCAGACAAAAATGTGTAATTAAAAGAAAAATATTTAGTCTAATATTGAAAACAAGCCAATTAAGACCTGACTCGTCAGGACAACATCAAATTATGAAAATTTTACTACTACTCTCATTCTATGGATTATTTACAATTCGGGGTAACGTATTTAAAAAAAATCCCAAAGAAAAGTTCTTTAAATAATTCCAAACTTTTTTTATAAAGCTACTTATGCACAATCGTCTGGATCAAATAATGTTTTCAAACCCGATTTCGGAAAACAAAACCAACTTTATAAAGTGGTCACACAAAATCATGGTCTTTTGGTGAAAAATCATGTGAAACCCTTAGGACCACTGCCACCGCCTGCAGATACAGCTGAGATTTTAGAAAATCCCACAACTAGTAAAATATTTTTTAAGCCCAACTTTGGTAAACAAAAAGAGATATTTAAAGTTTCACCAAATATTGGGGGACTATTGGTTAAAAAGCATTTGAATGCTTTAGGTCCTTTGCCAAACAAACAGTTGCCATTAAGTTTTACTGCAAAGGAAATTTCAGTTATGGAAATATCGAATAATACTACAGATTTTGAAACTGTGCTAGAACACATACCACCAGAAGAATATGTCGATATAAATTTTGGGGACTTAATAATAGAGGAATTTTCGAATGATACGACGAATGAAATTGCGGAACTTACAACCAGTATTGATTACGATGAGGATTGGTTTACAGAGAATTTGGAATCAGAAGATTTACTTCCAGTATAGTTGTACTTTAATATATAAAAATTTATTAATAAATTAAGCAAAATCGAATAGCTCGCAATTTAACATAAATCCAAACAGCTTCCACTATAAGCAATACTATAGACTAGACTATTGACTTGACTCTAAAATAGACAATACTATAGACTAGACTATTGACTTGACTCTAAAATAGACTATAAACAAGTATACAGACTAAATATAGACTAGACTATAGACTAGACTAAGACCTAGACTAGACTAGTAGACTAGACTATAGACTAGACCTATAGACTAGACTATAGACTAGACTATAGACTAGACTATAGACTAGACTATAGACTAGACTATAGACTAGACTATAGACTAGACTATAGACTAGACTATAGACTAGACTATAGACTAGACTATAGACTAGACTATAGACTAGACTATAGACTAGACTATAGACTAGACTATAGACTAGACTATAGACTAGACTATAGACTAGACTATAGACTAGACTATAGACTAGACTATAGACTAGACTATAGACTAACTATAGACTAGCTAGACTAGACTATAGACTAGACTATAGACTAGACTATAGACTAGACTAAGACTAGACTATAGACTAGACATAGACTAGACTATAGACTAGACTATAGACTAGACTATAGACTAGACTATAGACTAGACTATAGACTAGACTATAGACTAGACTATAGACTAGACTATAGACTAGACTATAGACTAGACTATAGACTAGACTATAGACTAGACTATAGACTAGACTATAGACTAGACTATAGACTAGACTATAGACTAGACTATAGACTAGACTATAGACTAGACTATAGACTAGACTATAGACTAGACTATAGACTAGACTATAGACTAGACTATAGACTAGACTATATACTAGACTATAGACTAGACTATAGACTAGACTATAGACTAGACTATAGACTAGACTATAGACTAGACTATAGACTAGACTATAGACTAGACTATAGACTAGACTAGATAGACTAGACTAGACTATAGACTAGACTAGACTATAGACTAGGCTATAGACTAGGCTATAGACTAGGCTATAGACTAGACTATAGACTAGACTATAGACTAGACTGTAGACTAGACTATAGACTAGACTATAGACTAGATTATAGACTAGACTATAGACTAGACTATAGACTAGACTATAGACTAGACTATAGACTAGACTATAGACTAGACTATAGACTAGACTATAGACTACTATAGACTGACTATAGACTAGGCTAAAGACTAGACTAGACTATAGACTAGACTATAGACTATACTGTAGACTAGACTAATAGACTTGACTATAGACTAGACTATAGACTAGACTATAGACTAGACTATAGACTAGACTATAGACTAGACTATAGACAGACTATAGACTAGACATAGACTAGACTATAGACTAGACTATAGACTAGACTATAGACTAGACTATAGACTGACTATAACTAGACTATACCTAGACTATCACTAGACTATACACTAGACTATAGACTAGACTATAGACTAGACTATACACTAGACTATACACTAGACTATAGACTAGACTATAGACTAGACTATAGACTAGACTATAGACTAGACTAATAGACTAAGACTATAGACTAGACTATAGACTAGACTATAGACTAGACTATAGACTAGACTATAGACTAGACTATAGACTAGACTATAGACTAGACTATAGACTAGACTATAGACTAGACTATAGACTAGACTATAGACTAGACTATAGACTAGACTATAGACTAGACTATAGACTAGACTATAGACTAGACTATAGACTAGACTATAGACTACTATAGACTAGACTATAGACTAGACTATAGACTAGACTATAGACTAGACTATAGACTAGAACTATAGACTAGACTATAGACTAGACTATAGACTAGACTATAGACTAGACTATAGACTAGACTATAGACTAGACTATAGACTAGACTATAGACTAGACTATAGACTAGACTATAGACTAGACTATAGACTAGACGATAGACTAGACTATAGACTAGACTATAGACTAGACTATAGACTAGACTATAGACTAGACTATAAGACTAGACGATAGACTAGACTATAGACTAGACTATAGACTAGACTATAGACCTAGACATAAGACTAGACTATAGACTAGACTATAGACTAGACTATAGACTAGACTATAGACTAGAACTATAGACTAGACTATAGACTAGACTATAGACTAGACTAGTAGACTAGACTATAGACTAGACTATAGACTAGACTATAGACTAGCTATAGACTAGACTATAGACTAGACTATAGACTAGACTATAGCTAGACGAGAGACTAGACTATAGACTAGACTATAGACTAGACTATAGACTAGACTATAGACTAGACTATAGACTAGACTATAGACTAGACTATAGACTAGACTATAGACTAGACTATAGACTAGACTATAGACTAGACTATAGACTAGACTATAGACTAGACTAGACTAGACTATAGACTAGACTATAGACTAGACTATAGACTAGACTATAGACTAGACTATAGACTAGACTATAGACTAGACTATAGACTAGACTATAGACTAGACTATAGACTAGACTATAGACTAGACTATAGACTATACTAGACTAGACTATAGACTAGACTATGACTAGACTATAGACTAGACTATAGACTAGACTATAGACTAGACTATAGACTAGATTATAGACTAGACTATAAACTAGACTATAGACTAGACTGTAGCTAGACTATAGACTAGACTATAGACTAGACTATAGACTAGACTATAGACTAGACTAGACTAGACTAGACTATAGACTAGACTATAGACTAGACTATAGACTAGACTATAGACTAGACTATAGACTAGACTATAGACTAGACTATAGACTAGACTATAGACTAGACTATAGACTAGACTATAGACTAGACTATAGACTAGACTATAGACTAGACTATAGACTAGACTATAGACTAGACTATAGACTAGACTATAGACTAGACTATAGACTAGACTATAGACTAGACTATAGACTAGACTATAGACTAGACTATAGACTAGACTAGACTAGACTATAGACTAGACTATAGACTAGACTAGACTATAGACTAGACTATAGACTAGACTAGACTATAGACTAGACTATAGACTAGACTATAGACTAGACTATAGACTAGACTATAGACTAGACTATAGACTAGACTAGACTATAGACTATAGACTAGACTAGACTATAGACTAGACTATAGACTAGACTATAGACTAGACTATAGACTAGACTATAGACTAGACTATAGACTAGACTATAGACTAGACTATAGACTAGACTATAGACTAGACTATAGACTAGACTATAGACTAGACTATAGACTAGACTATAGACTAGACTATAGACTAGACTATAGACTAGACTATAGACTAGACTATAGACTAGACTATAGACTAGACTATAGACTAGACTATAGACTAGACTATAGACTAGACCATAGACTAGACTATAGACTAGACTATAGACTAGACTATAGACTAGACCATAGACTAGACTATAGACTATAGACTAGACTAGACTATAGACTAGACTATAGACTAGACTATAGACTAGACTATAGACTAGACTATAGACTAGACTATAGACTAGACTATAGACTAGACTATAGACTAGACTATAGACTAGACTATAGACTAGACTATAGACTAGACTATAGACTAGACTATAGACTAGACTATAGACTAGACTATAGACTAGACTATAGACTAGACTATAGACTAGACTATAGACTAGACTATAGACTAGACTATAGACTAGACTATAGACTAGACTATAGACTAGACCATAGACTAGACTATAGACTAGACTATAGACTAGACTATAGACTAGACTATAGACTAGACTATAGACTAGACTATAGACTAGACTATAGACTAGACTGTAGACTACACTATAGACTAGACTATAGACTAGACTATAGACTAGACTATAGACTAGACTATAGACTAGACTGTATAAAGTCGAGAAACTAGTTAAATCACATTCTTCTTCTTCAAAATAAAACTCCGTTGTTTACATTTCATAAAATTTTTAATCTAATTCTTATCTTTTTTTAAATATTAAACATGGAAGTTCTTATTGTTCAAGTATATTTCCAAATAAAATACAATATAATAAATTATCACTAAAATGACTAGTTTTGACACACTCATCTTTATTTAGATCCCTTTTAACATCCCGTAATCGTAAATGCCAAAAGAAATCTAGCAAAAAAACTATTTACAATAAAATTTTAAAAATCCTTCTTTCTCTGCCTTAATAATGCGCCTGCTGCTGCGTGTATTATGTTAAATTATATAATTTAGTGTCACCCATAATATCAACATCACTGCCTTCCTCATCATCCATATCATCATCATCCAAATCCGAATAATCATCGGTCGAGTAGTCGTGATGCAAGAAACCCACACCACTATCTAAATTATGGTGTCCATTTGACATGTTGCGCAATATTTGCAGTTGATGATGATGATGCTGCTGAGAACTGGTATGATGTGGTTGGTGGTGGTGGGAGTTGGTATGTAAAGATTTTCCTTCGTTATGACTACTGCCTGTAGTACTATTATTGTTGGCATGTGTCGAAGAAGATGAAGAGTTGGATGTTGTTAATGTTATTGTGGAGCCATTTTTGTTGCTACTACCACCATTGCTATTTGTAGCTCCTTCGGTACGTGAAAAATCAACCGGTTCTAAAATATAAAGAAAAGAAACGTTTGTTTGACTTGAAATTGTTGTTCCAAAGAAAACTGGATAATTTAATTATTGAAGTTTATTCTAAGACGGCCATTATTTGAAATCATTTTCTTCTCTTTTTGTGTTTGTTTTCGAGTTCAAGACGGCCATTTTGTCTTGAAGTTTTCTAAAGAAATTTTCTTCTCTAATAGTTTTGAAGTTAATGGATTTTAATTTTAGCAATATGTAGTATTTGTGGTTTATTGTCTTTTAACGAAAACTTTCTTTAGACAAAAATAAAATGGGGGTTAATTTATTTTAATTTCTCGAAACTTTTAGTTACAAAAACAAAAGTTTAATTTAAGAAAAAAATTGGTATGACGTTCATGGAATATAGTATAGTCTAGTCCTTAGTGTAGTCTTCAGTCTAGTCAATAGTCTAGTCTAATATTATAGTCTGTATTTAGTTTTTACTTCAGTTTTAGTCTAGTCTATTAGTCTAGTCTAGTCTATAGTCTAGTCTATAGTCTAGTCTATAGTCTAGTCATATAGTCTAGTCTATAGTCTAGTCTATAGTCTAGTCTATAGTCTAGTCTATAGTAGTCTATAGTCTAGTCTAGTCTAGTCTATAGTCTAGTCTATAGTCTAGTCTATAGTCTAGTTATAGTCTAGTCTATAGTCTAGTCTATAGTCTAGTCTATAGTCTAGTCTATAGTCCTAGTCTATAGTCTAGGCTATAGTCTAGTCTATAGTCTAGTCTATAGTCTAGTCTATAGTCTAGTCTATAGTCTAGTCTATAGTCTAGTCTATAGTCTAGTCTATAGTCTAGTCTATATCTAGTCTATAGTCAGTCTATAGTCTAGTCTATAGTCTAGTCTTATAGTCTAGTTACGAGTATAGTCTAGTCTATAGTCTAGTCTATAGTCTAGTCTATAGTCTAGTCTATAGTCTAGTCTATAGTCTAGTCTTAGTCTAGTCTATAGTCTAGTCTATAGTCTAGTCTATAGTCTAGTCCTATAGTCTAGTCTATAGTCTAGTCTATAGTCTAGTCTATAGTCTAGTCTATAGTCTAGTCTATAGTCTAGTCTATAGTCTAGTCTATAGTCTAGTCTATAGTCTAGTCTATAGTCTAGTCTATAGTCCTAGTCTATAGTCTAGTCTATAGTCTAGTCTATAGTCTAGTCTATAGTCTAGTCTATAGTCTAGTCTATAGTCTAGTCTATAGTCTAGTCTATAGTCTAGTCTATAGTCTAGTCTATAGTCTAGTCTATAGTCCTAGTCTATAGTCTAGTCTATAGTCTAGTCTATCGTCTAGTCTAGTCTATAGTCTAGTCTATAGTCTAGTCTATCGTCTAGTCTAGTCTATAGTCTAGTCTATAGTCTAGTCTATAGTCTAGTCTATAGTCTAGTCTATAGTCTAGTCTAGTCTATAGTCTACTCTATAGTCTTGTCTATATCTACTCTATAGTCTAGTCTATAGTCTACTCTATAGTCTAGTCTATAGTCTAGACTATAATCTAGTCCTTAGTATAGTCTTTAGTCTAGTCTGTAGTTTAGCCTTTAGTTCAGTCTATAGTCTAGTCTATAGTCTAGTTTATTGTCTAGTCTATAGTATAGTCTATAGTATAATCTATGGTCTAGTCTATAGCCTAGTTTATAGTCTAGTCTATAGTCTAGTCTATAGTCTAGTCTATAGTCTAGTCTATAGTCTAGTCTATAGTCTAGTCTATGGTCTAGTCTATAGTCTAGTCTATGGTCTAGTCTATAGTCTAGTCTATAGTCTAGCCTATAGTC
Source organism: Lucilia sericata (assembly GCF_015586225.1). Classification (NCBI taxonomy): domain Eukaryota; kingdom Metazoa; phylum Arthropoda; class Insecta; order Diptera; family Calliphoridae; genus Lucilia; species Lucilia sericata. Next base: position 16,784 of record NW_023996759.1, read on the forward strand.
TAGTCTATAGTCTAGTCTATAGTCTAGTCTATAGTCTAGTCTATAGTCTAGTCTATAGTCTAGTCTATAGTCTAGTCTATAGTCTAGCCTATAGTCTAGTCTATAGTCTAGTCTATAGTCTAGTCTATAGTCTAGTCTAGTCTATAGTCTAGTCTATAGTCTAGTCTATAGTCTAGTCTATAGTCTAGTCTATAGTCTAGTCTATAGTCTAGTCTATTAGTCTAGTCTATAGTCTAGTCTATAGTCTAGTCTATAGTCTAGTCTATAGTCTAGTCTATAGTCTAGTCTATAGTCTAGTCTATAGTCTAGTCTATAGTCTAGTCTATAGTCTAGTCTATAGTCTAGTCTATAGTCTAGTCTATAGTCTATAGTCTAGTATAGTCTAGTCTATAGTCTAGTCTATAGTCTAGTCTATAGTCCTAGTCTATAGTCTAGTCTATAGTCTAGCATAGTCTAGTCTAGTCTATAGTCTAGTCTAGTCTATAGTCTAGTCTATAGTCTAGTCTAGTCTATAGTCTAGTCTATAGTGTAGTCTATAGTGTAGTCTATAGTTTAGTCTATAGTGTGGTCTATCGTGTAGTCTATCGTGTAGTCTATAGTCTAGTCTATAGTCTAGTCTATAGTCTAGTCTATCGTCTAATCTATAGTCTAGTCTATAGTTTAGTCTAGCCTAGTCTAGTCTATAGTCTAGTCTATAGTGTAGTCTATAGTCTATTCTATAGTCTAGTCTATAGTTTAGTTTAACTTAAAGACGAAATTACATTAAATTAAATACAATTTAAAAAGTTGTTTCTTCCGTAAACTATTTTCTTAAAACCCCTTTCCAAAAACCATAAAACAAAACACTACCATTCTCCCAGTACTCACCATTCATGACATCCCTTCTTCTTAATTGTTTTTTATGTTTCATGCGTCGATTTTGAAACCATGTCTTTACTTGTGTTTCACTCAAACCCAACGAAGTGGCCAACTCTACACGTTCGGGTGTCGATAAATATCGTTGAGCCTCAAAACGTTTTTCCAAACCCGACAATTGAGGGTCACTAAAAACAGTACGTGCCTTGCGTCTGCGACAATGACGCAAAGCATTGACACCCATGCCCAAACCTAAGGCAAGTTCTGGCATGCAACCACCAGCAAACAAATGACCACCACCAAAGAGACCAGCTGGAAGAAAGAAACCAAATAAATATATCCTTTAATAGTTAGTTATAATTGAATTTTGAAAAGGATCTAAACTTGCACCCCATGAAAAGGGACAAACAACCTTTTTAAATTAAATATTTAACAATATGTGTTCGAGTGTTAATTAAATATAGTTTATTAGGTGTAAACACACTTACCTTGCGATAAAAAATAGGGATCCACCGATTTGTAGGCACCCGACGATGGTGACAAATAACCCAAAGTCATTTGCAAAAAACCATGATCACTATAGGCGGCACTGGGATATAAAACATTACTAGGGGGTGGTGGCGGTGGTGGTGCTGCAACATGTGCATGCGAATGTGTGGAGGGTGATGTTAAGACCGATGTCGGTGTTGCATGATGTGCGGGTACATAATTATGAGCCGCCACATTGTTAAGTAAGGAATTGCTGGCCGTCGGTGTTGTTGTTGCCGGAGATGTTGAGGCTGCACTACTTGCTGATGCTTGTTGTGTGGGAGTTGTTGTTGAACTTGTATTGGAATTACTTAAACGATCCGAAGAAGATTTGTGAGTTCTGTAGAGAAATTATTTGTTGACATTTTTTAAAAGCTATTGTAAATGCGAATATTAAAAACTAATTATGGACTCAGAAAATGCCTATATTTGTAATTTCTTTCTGACTTCTGTATAACTTTATCAACTTTCTTAGTAAAATTAATTTAAAGTACACCACAGTCTATGGTTAATTAATTTCTTAATAATAGTTGATATAACAAATCACAATAAATTTCCATTAGTGGTCAAGCACTTTAAGGTTTATGCGGTTTTATAGTTTCTGGTAAATATTGGAATTATAAAAATTCATCATATCACATAAATTATATTTCTTATTCCTTAAAAAACTGTAAAAACCATATTTTGTCCTATAGTGTAGTCTATAGTCTTCACTACAGTTTAGCCTATAGTCTTGACTATAGTTTAGCCTATAGTCTTGACTATAGTTTAGTCTATAATCTTGACTATAGTTTAGTTTATATTTTTTTACAATATTTTAGATTATAGTCTTGACAGCAGACTAGTGCAAGTCTTCACTGTCATCAAGTCTATAGTATTTACCATATTCTAATCTCAAGATTTGATCTTATATATAACCTTGGACTTATAGCCTTGACTATAGACTTGTCTAAAGCCTTGGCAGTCCATAGCCTTGTTACCTATTGCCTTCACTAAAGTCTAGTCTTTAGTCTTGATTAATACCCTAATATAGTAAAGACTACTAAAATCTTGATTATAATATATACTATACTCTGATCGACAGTCTTTAATGGTCTATAGTCTAGTCTCTAGTCTACTTTATAACCTAGTCTATAGTCCAGGCTATAGTCTAGTGTACAGTCTAAGCTATAGTCTAGTCTATACTCTAGGCTATAGTCTAGTCTGTAGTCTAGGCTATGATCTAGTCTATGGTCTAATCTATAGACCAGTCTTTATTCTACTTTATAATCTAGTCTAGGCTATAGTGTAGTCTATAGTCTAGTCTATATTCCAGGCTATTGTCTAGTCTAAAGAATAGTCAATATTATAGTCTATAGTCTAGTCTATAGACTATAATAGAGACTAGTCTATAGTCTAGTCTAATCTATAATTTAGTCTAGAGTCTAGTATATAGTCGAGTCTTTTTTCTATTATATAGTCGAGTCTATAGTCTATTTACTTAGTCTAGTCTATAGTCTAGTATATATTCTAGTATATAGTCTAGTCTATATTCTATATAGATATAGACTATATAGAGTCTGTAGTTTATTTACTTAGTTTGAAGAAAGAAAAAAGGAGCACACAACAGGCCCGCTGGATGTTTAGGTGCATTTCTGCGGATTAGATGTAACATATATTCTCCTTTCAAATTAACTAGAATTGAGAAATGCTTATCGATGGAACTATGACTAATACCGGTAGAATAATTTATAAGTGAATCGAACATTATCAAAATTTGCCTTTAAAAGTTTTAGTCCCGTCTTTCTTTTTGTTCATATATAACTTTAAATCGAGATTGCAATTTTAAATATATTTTGTTCAAATTAGAAATTTGGTACACAAGTGTTCTAAGGACGCACCTTATCGGACCATTTTTTCCTATATAGTGCCCCTTAAAACTGTTACTTCGTAAAGTTATACATCGATAATTTTAACAACTTCTAAGCCCTTCTCAAAAAATGCTTTAATAAGATTTTTTTGTTTAAATTGGACTATGACCCAAGGCTCCATATTAACACTTATTCAAAAACTCTGTTTGTCAACAATATATCGGTATTGGAATCAAATCGTATGTAATATTTTATAATGATAAATACATTGTTCTTTGAAAATCTGTTTAGTTTGGTTCGCTGTTGAATTAATACCCGTTAAAGGTCCTCTTCCAAAATCCAGTGTAATAGTCATACTGAATAGGGAACTCGTTATTTCCACGAGAATTGGTCCATAATTGACAATCTTTTTCTATACTTGATAAAGACTCCGTGGGATTCTTATTAAATAAATAAGGAAATTGTTATTTTCGCCTTCACCTTCTTCTAGACTTGATCAAGATTCCGTCGGATTGTCATTTTATAAATGAATAAATCGTTATTTACCCGATAATTGGTCCATATTTGATTAAGATCCACTAGACTAGATTTAAACTGCGTCGGATCCTCATTACATAAACGAGGAAATGGTTATTTCCATGAAAAGTGGTCCATAATGAAAAAAATTCTTCTAGACTTGATCAAGACTCCGTCGGATCAAAATCATATTCCATTAAAATTGACAAAATTAGAAATTAACCATTTTTTTCGAACTGCAAACCTATCAGACTTATTGACCTAACTCCTTTTGAAAATAAATCTTCCTTGGTTCCACATTGAAATTGAAAATTTATATTAAAAATGAACTATTCTTAGAAAGTGGCCGATATTATACAAGAAAAATCTAGGGAAACTTTTGAATAATACGTCTCAATTTCGAACTTAAATTACAAGACAAACGCTCACCTTTCTCTATGCATAATCCTTTGATATTCTTCCGATTCATGGCGATTATTATTATGAGTATTTGAAATCGATTTTGAATGAGAATTATTATTATTATTATATTCACTTGATGGCAGTGCTGAAGCTTTTAATTTATCACTATCACTTGAAGAAGTTTTTAAAGAATTTTTTGACGATGATTTTAATTTATTTAAAACACCATTATTGTTATTATTTTGATTGTTATTATTATTATTGTTATTATTATTATTGTTATTATTATTTAAATTTTGGCATAATATATGTTCTATGGAAAATGGGGTCTTCGCAGAGACCACGCAGGTTGTATTAGAAGCCGTTGAATTTGTATGATTTTGTTGTTGTTGGTTCACGGTTTGATGTTGCATTATTTGTGGCAATTTTGTCACTAAATTTGTTGCAGAAGTTACATTTAAATTTTCACTTATTTGTATAGACATTTTATTTGATTTTTTCTTTAATTTGTTTTTTTTTTATAAATTACTTTTTTAATTAAATGAAAATCGTTATAGTAGTTAACTATTCTTCTTTTACTTAACGTTACAAGTAGTTATTTAACCGTTATTTAGCTGTTTACTCGTTGACGGTTGCATTAACAGTGATTTAACATGAATATACCACAAAATCTGTACTTGAGTTTATAACGTTCTGAAATTTTGCAATCTTTTCCTTTGGCAGGCATCACCAGCTCTTGGTTATTAAAACATCAAGAGCTGCAGCACAAAAAAAAAAAAAAAAAAACAACCACATTTACTCGTTCATCGTTCATGCGATAAGTTGGGAAACCAACCCATAGAGAACTTTGAGTGTGTGCAATTTAATTATCCTTTTTAGTTTTGTATTGCACAACCCCCACCTTAACTGTTAAGTTTATTGTTAACCCTTAGAGGGCAGGAGAATTATTATCGCTCTAGAAACCTTCTAAAAAATATTCAGTCTATAGTCTAATCTATAGTTTAGTTTATAGTCTAGTCTATAGTTTAGTCTGTAATTTAGTCTGTAGTCTAGTCTATAGTCTAGTCTATAGTGTAGTCTATAGTCTAGTCTATAGTTTAGTCTATAGTCTAGTCTATAGTCTAGTCTATAGTCTATTCTATAGTCTATTCTATAGCCTATGCTATAGTCTATTCAATAGTCTAGTCTATAGTTTAGTCTATAGTCTAGTCTATAGTCTAGTCTATAGTCTAGTCTATAGTCTAGTCTATAGTTAGTCTATAGTCTAGTCTATAGTTCTTAGTCTAATGTCTAGTCTATAGTCTAGTCTATAGTCTAGTCTATAGTCTAGTCTATAGTCTAGTCTGATAAGTCTTAGTCTATAGTCTAGTCCTATAGTCTAGGCTATAGTCTAGTCATAGTCAGTCTATAGTCTAGGCTTAGTCCTAGTCTATAGTCTAGTCTATAGCCTTAGTCTATAAGTCCTAGTCCTATAGTCTATGCTATAGTCTAAGTCTAATAGTCTAGTCTATAGTCGTAGTCTATAGTCTAGTCCTATAGTCTAGTCTATAGTCTAGTCTATAGTCTAGTCTATAGTATAAGTCTAATAAGTCCTAAGTCTATAGTCTAGTCTATAGTCTAGTCTATTAGTCTAGTCTATAGTCTAGTCTATAGTCTAGCTATAGTCTAGTCTATAGTCTAGTCTATAGTCTAGTCTATAGTCTAGTCTATAGTCTAGTCTATAGTCCTAGTCTATATGTCTAGGTCTACATAGTCTAGTCTATAGTCTAGTCTATAGTCTAGTCTATAGTCTAATCTATAGTCTAGTCTATAGTCTAGTCTAGTCTAGTCTTAGTCTGTCTATAGTCTATCTATAGTCTATCTATAGTCTAGTCCTATAGTCTAGTCTATAGTCTAGTCTATAGTCTAGTCTATAGTCTAGTCTATAGTCTAGTCTATAGTCTAGTCTATAGTCTAGTCTATAGTCTAGTCTATAGTCTAGTCTATAGTCTAGTCTATAGTCTAGTCTATAGTCTAGTCTATAGTCTAGTCTATAGTCTAGTCTATAGTCTGGTCTAGTCTATAGTCTAGTCTATAGTCTAGTCTATAGTCTGGTCTAGTCTATAGTCTAGTCTATAGTCTAGTCTACAGTCTAGTCTATAGTCTAGTCTATAGTCTAGTCTATAGTCTAGTCTATAGTCTAGTCTATAGTCTAGTCTATAGTCTAGTCTATAGTCTAGTCTATAGTCTAGTCTATAGTCTAGTCTATAGTCTAGTCTATAGTCTAGTCTATAGTCTAGTCTATAGTCTAGTCTATAGTCTAGTCTATAGTCTAGTCTATAGTCTAGTCTATAGTCTAGTCTATAGTCTAGTCTATAGTCTAGTCTATAGTCTAGTATAGTCTAGTCTATAGTCTAGTCTATAGTCTAGTCTATAGTCTAGTCTAGTCTAGTATAGTCTAGTCTAGTCTATAGTCTAGTCTATAGTCTAGTCTATAGTCTAGTCTATAGTCTAGTCTATAGTCTAGTCTATAGTCTAGTCTATAGTCTAGTCTATATCTAGTCTATAGTCTAGTCTATAGTCTAGTCTATAGTCTAGTCTATAGTCTAGTCTATAGTCTAGTCTATAGTCTAGTCTATAGTCTAGTCTATAGTCTAGTCTATAGTCTAGTCTATAGTCTAGTCTATAGTCTAGTCTATAGTCTAGTCTATAGTCTAGTCTATAGTCTAGTCTATAGTCTAGTCTATAGTCTAGTCTATAGTCTAGTCTATAGTCTAGTCTATAGTCTAGTCTATAGTCTAGTCTATAGTCTAGTCTATAGTCTAGTCTATAGTCTAGTCTATAGTCTAGTCTATAGTCTAGTCTATAGTCTAGTCTATAGTCTAGTCTATAGTCTAGTCTATAGTCTAGTCTATAGTCTAGTCTATAGTCTAGTCTATAGTCTAGTCTATAGTCTAGTCTATAGTCTAGTCTATAGTCTAGTCTATAGTCTAGTCTATAGTCTAGTCTATAGTCTAGTCTATAGTCTAGTCTATAGTCTAGTCTATAGTCTAGTCTATAGTCTAGTCTATAGTCTAGTCTATAGTCTAGTCTATAGTCTAGTCTATAGTCTAGTCTATAGTCTAGTCTATAGTCTAGTCTATAGTCTATTCTATAGTTTAGTCTATAGTCTAGTCTATAGTCTAGTCTATAGTCTAGTCTATAGTCTAGTCTATAGTCTATTCTATAGTCTATTCTATAGCCTATGCTATAGTGTATTCAATAGTCTAGTCTATAGTTTAGTCTATAGTCTAGTCTATAGTCTAGTCTAGTCTATAGTCTAGTCTATAGTCTAGTCTATAGTCTAGTCTATAGTGTAGTCGATAGTCTAGTCTATAGTCTAGTCTATAGTCTAGGTCTATAGTCTAGTCTATAGTCTAGTCTATAGTCTAGTCTATAGTCTATAGTCTAGTCTATAGTCTAGTCTATAGTCCTAGTCCTATAGTCTAGTCTATAGTCTAGTCTATAGTCTAGTCTATAGTCTAGTCTATAGTCTAGTCTATAGTCTAGTCTATAGTCTAGTCTATAGTCCTAGTCTATAGTCTAGGTCTATAGTCTAGTCCTATAGTCTAGTCTATAGTCTAGTCTATAGTCTAGTCTATAGTCTAGTCTATAGTCTAGTCTATAGTCTAGTCTATAGTCTAGTCTATAGTCTAGTCTATAGTCTAGTCCATAGTCTAGTCTATAGTCTAGTCTATAGTCTAGTCTTATAGTCTAATCTATAGTCTAGTCTATAGTCTAGTCTATAGTCTTGTCTATAGTCTAGTCTATAGTCTAGTCTATAGTCTAGTCTATGGTCTAGTCTATAGTCTATAGACTAGTCTATAGTCTAGTCTATAGACTAATCTATAGTCTAGTCTATAATCTAGTCTATAGACTAGTATAAGTCTAATCTAGTCTATAGGCTATCTTATTTAGCCTAGTCTATAGTGTAATCTATAGTTGACTCGTAAAAACTTTTTCTAGTACTCTTTCACATCTCCATGGGTTAAAAACATTATATGATGCAGGGCAGTTTATATGCTTTATAACAAACATTATCTCCATTTAAAAATCATCCCTGTTTTCTTCAATAAATGGAAAAAATTTATATTACACTCAGTCACACACACACCCCAAATATACGCAAATTGTAAACGCCCCTTTTGTATGCTATCAAATCCTTTACCACGCAAACAGCCTATAGCTGTCTCTTTCTTGAAATTTTCTTCCCACTCTACCCTTATATAAAGGTCCTTAAAAATTTCAATAGAATTATTTTATCGTTATATTTTTATATAATTTTTTTTTTTCATCTACTACATGTGTAATTCCCCAATTAGTGTGTTATTTTAGTCTTAACTAGGTTATATAGTCTCTCGATTTCGGTTCTTGGTACTAAACTCACTCACACAACCATTTTTAAGTGTATGTATGCATGTATCTGTGTTTTAAATATAAAAAATTTCTGTTTTTCATTCCTTTATTTATCATGTCAAAGTATTTTTTCACTTCATTAAGTAGGTATTATATAAATGTGTGTATGTGTGGATATGGACTAGAGTATTTGGTACCAAAAAAAGGTACTTTTTTAAAGATAGACTAAACTAGGATGAAGGCTAGGACTAAGGTCAAGATTATAAAATAGACTATAGTACAGATTATTGACTATACCTTAATCCATTATTAACTAAAGGAAATTCTAAACTATAAACCAGAATAAACTATAGTCCAGACTATACATGTAATAGACTAGACTATAGACTAAATTATAGATTAATATATAGTCCTGACTATATATTAAACTATAGTTTAGGTATAAACCAAACCATTGTCCTGACAAAGATTAAACTATAGTTCATACTATAAACTAACTACAATAACTAAAGTCTTCAATATCGTCCATACTGTAGACTAAACTATGCTCCTGGCTATAGACCAAACCACGAACCATAAATACTATAGGACATTACTTCAGACCAGCCTGACTATAACTAGAGCATATATCAACCTAATGATTTAGCTATTGTTTCAGAATAAAGACTAAATTATAGACATAGTCATCATTACGGACCAAACTATAGTCCAGATTATAGAGTCAGCTGTAATGCACACTTAAAACTAGGTCGGTGTCCAGCCTATAGACTGAAATTCAGTGCTAGACAATGGTCTAATATAAGTCTAATCTATATTCCAATCAGGACTATAGTCCAGACTACAGCCTCAATTGAAGTCTAGTCTATAGTCTAGTCGATAGTGCAGTCTCTAGTCTAGTCTGTAGTGTAGTCTATAGTGTAATCTATAGTCCAGTCTTTAGTTTAGTTTTTAGTGTATTCTATAGTCTAGTCTATAACCTAGTCTGTAGCTTAGTCTACAGTCTAGTTTATAGTGTAGTACTTATATAGACTTAGTACCATTTTCCAATTTCATGACCACCATTTTAACACGTAGCATTGCGCAAATCTATTACAAATACACATATTCTTCACACGAATACAAAATCGTATACCATCCTTAATTGTAGTCGTCGTTCTCAGTTTGCTTGTCGTTTAGTATGTATGAGTGCTACTAGTATTTTGTGAAAGTAGTGAGTGGGTGTTGTACTACTATAGTAGCATCCAAACAGCAATAATAATTTTATGTACATAAATTCAACCATAAACGACTTAAGTATTCTCAATGTATTGATTTTTTACTGCTGCTGTAGTTACTGTGCTTCATTAATTTTACTCTGACTAAAAGACTGACGGACTGACTATCTATATAATATGTAATTTTGTTGTAACTTGTCAACGTTTATAATTTTATTTAATAATTTGCTTGTTTTTTTCCTCTTCGCTTTCTCATCTTGTTCGGGGAAATTGTGCATAATTATGAGAGAATTCAATTAGTTTGACATTTTTTCTGTTCTGCTAATTATCTCTTGAAATTTTGTTTATGAATTTTTCTTTTAGAATGAAAGCGAAAATCGGATTGCAGTAGAGTTCATGTTGATTAAGTTGAAGACTAGATTATAGATTGTAGACTAGACTATAGACTAGACTATAGACTGGGACTATAGACTAACTATAGACTAGACTATAGACTCGACTTTAGACTAGACTATAGACTAGAATATAGACTAGACTATAGACTAGATTATAGACTAGACTATAGACTAGACTATAGACTAGACTATAGACTAGACTATAGACTAGACTATATATTAGACTATAGAACTAGGACTATAGACTAAACTATAGACTAGACTATAGACTAGACTATAAACTAGACTATATATATTAGACTATAGACTAAACTATATATTAGACTACTAGACTAGACTAGACTAACTAGACTAGACTATAGACTAGACTATAGACTAGACTATAGACTAGACTATAGACTAGACTATAGACTAGACTATAGACTAGACTATAGACTAGACTATAGACTAGACTATAGACTAGACTATAGACTAGACTATAGACTAGACTATAGACTAGACTATAGACTAGACTATAGACTAGACTATAGACTAGACTATAGACTAGACTATAGACTAGACTATAGACTAGACTATAGACTAGACTATAGACTAGACTATAGACTAGACTATAGACTAGACTATAGACTAGACTATAGACTAGACTATAGACTAGACTATAGACTAGACTATAGACTAGACTATAGACTAGACTTATAGACTTAGACTATAGACTAGATTATTAGACTAGATTATAGATTAGACTATAGACTAGATTATAGACTAGACTATAGACTAGACTATAGACTAGACTATAGACTAGACTATAGACTAGACTATAGACTAAACTATAGACTAGACTATAGACTACACTATAGACTAGACTATAGACTACACTATAGACTAGACTATAGACTACACTATAGACTAGACTATAGACTAGACTATAGACTAGACTATAGACTAGACTATAGACTAGACTATAGACTAGACTATAGACTAGATATAGACTAGACTATAGACTAGACTATAGACTAGACTATAGACTAGACTATAGACTAGACTATAGACTAGACTATAGACTAGACTATAGACTAGACTATAGACTAGACTATAGACTAGACTATAGACTAGACTATAGACTAGACTATAGACTAGACTATAGACTAGACTATAGACTAGACTATAGACTAGACTATAGACTAGACTATAGACTAGACTATAGACTAGACTATAGACTAGACTATAGACTAGACTATAGACTAGACTATAGACTAGACTATAGACTAGACTATAGACTAGACTATAGACTAGACTATAGACTAGACTATAGACTAGACTATAGACTAGACTATAGACTAGACTATAGACTAGACTATAGACTAGACTATAGACTAGACTATAGACTAGACTATAGACTAGACTATAGACTAGACTATAGACTAGACTATAGACTAGACTATAGACTAGACTATAGACTAGACTATAGACTAGACTATAGACTAGACTATAGACTAGACTATAGACTAGACTATAGACTAGACTATAGACTAGACTATAGACTAGACTATAGACTAGACTATAGACTAGACTATAGACTAGACTATAGACTAGACTATAGACTAGACTATAGACTAGACTATAGACTAGACTATAGACTAGACTATAGACTAGACTATAGACTAGACTATAGACTAGACTATAGACTAGACTATAGACTAGACTAGACTATAGACTAGACTATTGACTAGACTATAGACTAGACTATAGACTACTCTATAGACTAGACTATAGACTAGACTATAGACTAGATTATAGACTAGACTATAGACTAGACTATAGACTAGACTATAGACTAGACTATAGACTAGACTATAGACTAGACTATAGACTAGACTATAGACGAGACTATAGCCTAGACTATAGACTAGACTATAGACTAGACTATATACTAGACTATAGACTAGACTATAGACTAGACTATATACTAGACTATAGACTAGACTATAGACTAGACTATAGACTAGACTAAGACTAGACTATAGACACTAGACTATAGACTAGACTATAGACTAGACTATAGACTAGACTATAGACTAGACTATAGACTAGACTATAGACTAGACTATAGTCTAGACTATAGACTAGACTATAGACTAGACTATAGACTAGACTATAGACTAGACTATAGACTAGACTATAGACTAGACAATAGACTAGACTATAGACTAGACAATAGACTAGACTATAGACTAGACTATAGACTAGACTATAGACTAGACAATAGACTAGACTATAGACTAGACAATAGACTAGACTATAGACTAGACTATAGACTAGACTATAGACTAGACTATAGACTAGACTATAGACTAGACTATAGACTAGACTATAGACTAGACAATAGACTAGACTATAGACTAGACAATAGACTAGACTATAGACTAGACTATAGACTAGACTATAGACTAGACAATAGACTAGACTATAGACTAGACAATAGACTAGACTATAGACTAGACTATAGACTAGACTATAGACTAGTCTATAGACTAGACTATAGACTAGACTATAGACTAGACTATAGACTAGACTATAGACTAGACTATAGACTAAACTATAGACTAGACTATAGACTAGACTATAGACTAGACTATAGACTAGACTATAGACTAGACTATAGACTAGACTATAGACTAGACTATAGACTAGACTATAGACTAGACTATAGACTAGACTATAGACTAGACTATAGACTAAACTATAGACTAGACTATAGACTAGACTATAGACTAGACTATAGACTAGACTATAGACTAGACTATAGACTAGACTATAGACTAAACTATAGACTAGACTATAGACTAGACTAGACTATAGACTAGACTATAGACTAAAATATAGACTAGACTATATACTGTATACTCTATAGACCTTTTGTTTTATAATTAAATATAATTTATAACCTTTTTTTAAACATATTTATCAACTTTAAATGCAATATTTTAAATATTTGTATTAATTGAGTACATCCACACATCAAATTAACATATTCGACTCCCTTCCAGGTCGATTGTTGAAATTAACTACCATAACAACGTAATATATTCATAGAATTTTTGTACAATACATTTACTATATACATAACTATCGCCGTTATAAAATACCTAGTAGTTCTGGGAAACTTTGAACAATTAGGAAATCATCAATATATCGTTTATAGTGCCAGATATTTACTTAAAGTCATCAAAGTGACAATTAACACTAGAATAGATTACTAGTAAAGTGTTAGGTAAGCAATTCAACTCTGCATATTACCGTAATACTTTAACTACTTGCAAAACTACTGGGGCCAATCACTTTATCCCTCAAAATCCCCACCTGCCATACACACACACACACCGAAATACCTTACATGCTTTTATTTACCAGGGATAAATGATGTTTTTATCAATTAATATTTTTCTTTCATAAATTAATTACAATAATTGTGGCATTTAATGAATTTAATGTACGCAATTTATTTATGTCTATGCGTATGTATAACAATATCAACCTATAATATTTTTATAAGTAGTGTGTGTGTTTAAGTAGGAAAAAATATATTGCATATAAAAAGGAGTAAATGCAGCAGTACTGTGGCATGAAATAGATTGAACTATAAAGTAGACTATAAATTTGACTGACTATAGAACAGGTTATTGTCTAGACTATATAGCAAACTATAGTATAGAATATGGACAATAAAGACTATAGAGCAGAATAGACTATAGCGCAGAATATTGACTACACTATGGTCTAGGCTATAGACCAAACTATAGTCAGGACGACTATAACGCAGACTTCATACTAAACTAGACTACAGACTATAGTCCAGATTATGATTAGACTATAGAATAGACTATAGTCCATACTATCGACTAAGCTATGGGCCAGGCTACAGACTAGCCTATAATCTGCACTATAGTCAAGAATATAATATAGTAAATACTATCAACCAGCCTCTAGTCCATACTATAGACAAAACTATAGACCAGATTATAAATTAAACTATCGTCCAGACTTTAGACTAGCATTTAATTCAGACTAAAGTCTAAACTATAGTCCAGATTATAAACTAAACTATAGTCCAGACTATAGGCTAAACTCTATTACAGACTATAGACTATACTATAATACTGACTATAGACTATATTATAGTTCAGACTAGAGACAAAAATATAGTTCAGACTATATATTATACTATAGTCGAGATGATAGATTAACTGTGGTACAGACCATAGACTAGATTATAGTCCTAACTATAGACTAGCATTTAGTCCAGACTATAGACTGCACTATAGTCCAGACTATGTATACACTAAACTATAGTACAGACTATAGACTGAACTATAATCCAATCCAGAGGCTAGCCTCAATTCCAGACTATAAACTTAAGTATTATCCAAACTATGGACTAAACTATAGTCTAGACTATAGACTAAACTATAATCCAGAATATAAACTAAACTATAAACAATAGACCAGACAATCGACTAGCCTATAGTCCAGTCTTTAAACTGAACTGTGGTAGTTACTATAGACTAGACTATATAGTCCAGTATATAGACTAAAGTACTATAGAATTAACTATAGTCTAGACTATATACAAAACTATAGTCTAGACTACAGTCTAAATTATAGTTCATACTATAATTTAGACTAAGTAATAGTCTAAACTATGGTCCTTACTATAGAATAAACTAGAGAACATACTATAGACTAAGCTATTGTCAGACAACCAACTAGCCTAGTCCAGACTAAACTATAGTTTGGACTATAGACTAAATTATAGTCTGGACTATAGACTAACTTATAATTTAGATTATAGACTAAACTACAGTCCAGGCAATAGACAAAACTATAGTCCAGAGTATTGACTAAACCATAGTCCAAACTAATGTCTACACTATAGACTAAACTACATTCCATACTATAGACTATACAATAATCAGACAATTGACTATGGAATAAATACTATAGACTAACAGTAGTCCATACTATAGAATAAGCTACAGTCAGACAATCGATTAGTGTATTCCAGACTTTAGACCAAACTATGGTCCTTACTATTGACCAAACTTCAGACCATACTATAGACTAAACTATAGTCAGACAATCGAATAGTCTATTCCAGACTTTAGACTAAACTATAGTCCTGACTATAGGGTAAACTATAGTTCAGAGTATAGATTAGCCCATAATCCAGACTTTAGTCTACACTATAGATTGGACTATAGACTAGACTATACACCAGACCGTGAACTTGACTAAATTCCTGACTATTGACTAGGGTATAGTCCAGACGAAGAACTAGACTATAATATAGACTATGGATATGATTATAGTACGGACTATAGGGTGAACTATAGTTCAGAGTATAGACTAGTCCTTAATCCAGACTTTAGTCTACACTATAGATTGGATTATAGACTAGACTATACTCCAGACTGTGGACTTGACTATAGTCCAGACTATTGACTAGGGTATAGTCCAGAATATGAACTAGACTGTAGTATAGAATTTTGATAAGACTCTAGTGTAACCAGATTATATTACTTCTCTATACATTTTTGCAAAACATTTTCCTTGATTAGTCCCACTATATTTACGAAATAAATAATAAAGTTTAAATATTCCCTGCTGGAAAATATTTAAACTTATTATGTATTTATTGATGAGAGCAAATAACTCTGTAACCACATTATCATATTATTTTACCATTTTTAAATGTAACTTTTGGTCAATTGCGTAATTTGGTTTGGTATAGAGTTGATAAAATAAAAATTGTCTATTGAAATATAAATAATTAAAATAAAATGAATAAAATTTAAAAAAAGAATTTTATTTCTAATTAAGCCTCTCTATTCTAAAAAAAATTATTTTCCTTTTAAACTCCCTTGTCGAATTAATTTTGCTATGAAAATATGTACAATAATAAGTTTTTAGCTGTTATTATTGCATTTTTTTTGAAGTCATGATAAAATAACAAAGATAATTTGACAAATACTGCTGTCACTAATTCAATTTTAAAAGCCTTAACGTGACTTCACATTCTTTCGTACTAAATTAAAATGACGACAATAACAAAAAAACAAAATACCCAGAGCTTAATTTAAGAGCATCATCATAACAAGAAGTCCCATGTATAGGGGTTGTAGTGGTGAAAGAAAAGAGGTCCCTAAAAACTCAGCTAACAACAATAAAGTATTTAACCCCACTAAAAACAAATTTCAAAAAGTCCTGTTTTACTCCAACTCCTCTTTAAAAAAACCCCTCTAAAATGAACGCTTTTTTTCCAACAAATAACTGACTTAAAATGGGTACTTAACAAGGAAAATAAAAATTGTCTATATAAATAATTCTACAAACATATGTATGTACAACAAAAAGCTAATGATAAGGATTATGTTGCTACAACAAAAAGTTGGTTATGGCAAAAATACGTTTTGTTTTTTTCAAATTTTTTTCTAACCAAAAACAGGGCGGTTTTTTCGTTTAATTCTCAACCAATCACAAAGAGTTTCACTTAACCTCTCAGGGGGTTAAACTATATACTTTTTACCAAACTAT